>NW_022605589.1:301385-311375 GCF_008692095.1 Etheostoma spectabile | reverse complement strand
CAAACAAAATGGGACTCTGATTGATCTCAGTTTACAGTAAAGATACACCAAACAATTAAGACAACGGGAGACTCATGATTTTATTCAATATTGAAAATTTATGGAAGCAAATAAGTGACATAAGTCTTTGAACTTTAACAGCCACTCAATACTTAATATTGAAATATTTTACTTTAAAACCATGTATCTGAATTTATTTTTTCTGAATTCTCCTCTTTAAAATTGAAATATGGAAATTCTTGATTTCCATTTGGTCACAAATTCAGATACCCCAAAAAAACTTTTGGAATATAAAATAAAATAAAATTGAATATTCATATGTAACGTCCAGGCTACCCATGATGGGAGAATTGAGCCTGCATGCAATCGATGTGACTTCTGGACTATCAGAGCACGGCCTGTCAGTCACGTGATCCAAGAAACCGGCACGGAAATTGAACCTGTAAAGATGACTGCCAGGTAAAAAGAGGGCACTCCGGTAAGTTTGCTGTTTATCTACAAATAAACTGTGCCTGCAACAGTGGAATCGCTTGAAAAATCATTAGGTGCAAGGTCGGATATCTTGATGGGAAATATTAAAGCACACATCCAAAGAAGTGCTGGGTAGCATACAGAACCGTAACAATGTTTTGGTGCCAACAAAAATATGTCCAAATGTCTTGTTATTTGATAGTTCTTGAATAATGTCCACATTTTGCCAGTTCTATTCAGTTTCTTATATATTCTTGTTTGGCTGCTTGTGTTTATACAACATTTAACATTTAAGGGAAATTAAGGAATTGTTTGGACAATTGAATCTCTCCTTGTAATTAAATTGTAGTCTACTAACGTCCCACATGACATGATACATGAAAGATTTACTTGGCTTCAGGATAAATATATGGCCTAGGAATAGCCAGAAGCAATAGGCCTACATATTGATTTTTGAGCTTGTTATTTAAAAAAAGTTTGTAAAGTTGATCTACTGGTTTTTCGTCAGGTTTCCTAACATCTCACAGTTCCTGTAAAACACGCATGTCTATATCCTCACCACGACTCAGTCAAACCCCTTTAGCTGTTTGAGTTTTAATATCTACTGAATTCACACACGCCCCTTTGTGTGTGGCAGCTGTTGGGGATTGAGTAGATTTAGGATGCCGAAGAAAATAATGCTGCTAATGAAACCCGGAATATGATGATTATGGTAATACACCACATCCCTGGCTGTCCTTTATGGCAATCTGTCGCGACCTGGTGGACGAGAAAGTAAGAAGATAGCAGCAGAGAAACGTTATTATCTTGCCTGCTTACCATGTTTTAGTAATCACCCTAAATTAATCATCATGGTTTAATGCAGTTCAATATTGTCTAGGTTTTTGGAACTAAACCTTAATGGGCAGAAAAGCATGGTTCTGACACAAAAAAGTCAGGATGTCAATTCCAGAGAATGGGTGGATTTAAAGGCAACTTTAAGAGGGTGTGATCTAACTTTTGAAGCTTTTGGAACAATTTATAATGTAGGCGTAAACATATCTTGAATACAATGTTAAAGCTAGTAGCTATTCACACTGTAGTAAAAAAGCAAAAAACAAAAAAATCATATTTTTCTGGAATAAATGCTGCTACACATCTATGTGATGGTTAGTATTAAGGAGTTACAAAGGTTTTGTTGACACATTTATGCTGTGCACCCCAACAGAGTAAATATGTTTGTATATGTTAATAATCTATACATTTATTATTATTAATAGTAATAACAAGTAATAGTATAAGTTCCATATTCCATACTATATTGAAAGATTTTATATTCTATTCATACTATTCATGAACTATTTGGATTTAGGCCTATGATATCTCTACTTCAGTAGACTCTTATTAGTCACAATTCCAATAAGGCTTATGAGCACTGCATTACTAGACTCATTAGTTCTTCACAGATGGTCTAAGGAATTAATGTGCATTGCTTTGAAATGTAATTTCTGATTTAATTTGAGTTGTGTCATCTTATTTCTTGGGTTTCTACTAGTTTAGCCCAAATGTTGTATTAGTGCAAAAGGAATTTCCCCGCTGAAGATCAATAAAGTCTTTTATTTACCTTTTATTCAGTTATCTAAACTACATTAGCAACATTTTCTACCACCATCTACGTGTGGTTTACTGATGTCGGTTTGTACGTTTTTACCTTATTTCACCAGGAGAACCCACTGTTGCCCAGTGAGTCCTCCTGAGTACATAAAAACAAAGTATGTATGACTCAAGGAGTAACGACTCAATAACACATATGGGTTTGCCCCAAAACTGTGGGTCTTGGTGATTTGTCGCCACCTGCTGGACAAACAAAAGTTTAAATCTGTTGTATTTAAATGTGAAAAAAGTAACTGATTCTAAATCCAAAAGAAAAACAGGGACTTGTAAATCCAATACAGATGTTGCATATAGTTCCAGTTTAAAAGTTTTGTCCGTACAAAGTTCAAATAGCACTGTAATAGCTACTTTAGGTGTCATGAAAAAAATATATATTGAAAAGAATGTATATGAAAACGTAGGCTACAAAGTACATGCTATTTGCTGGTTTCATCCAAAGCTTTATAAGGAGGAATAAGGAAACTAACTCATGACTCATAGCAATAATTCAATTTAATTTGATTTGATTTGTATAGCGCTAAATTACAACAACAGACCGTACTCTGTGATGTTATTTACAAAAACCCAAAAGTTCCAACCAAGCGCAAGCACTAGGCGACAAAGGCAAGGAAAAAATTTCTTGCAAGAGGCAGAAACTTCAAGCAGAACCATGGCTCAGGGTGGGCGGTCATCTGCCTCGACCAGTTGGGGGTAAGAAAAAGAGACAGAGAGAGAGAGACACAGACAGACAGACAGAGAGAGACATGGAGAATTGTAGTAGAGGGTGTTGAGCAGGAACATGGAGGCAGCAGGTGACTCCAACCACAGATCCAGACTCCACAGCTCTAGAGCCAGAAACACCTGCAAAAGTACTCACTTCCCCTACTTAAAAAATACTCTGGTAAAAGTAGAAATACTGTTTTAACTTCGTAACTCAAGTAAAAGTAACAAAGAACAGGCTTGGAAATTTACTTAAAGTATATAAGTAAAAGTATAGCCTTGCAAATGACAAAGCTACCTGGACCACACACATGTTACTAGAGAGCACACTGAGAAACTTCAGTGGACTAGGAAAAAGTCTCTTTATGCCTTTGCCTACTTTTTAAATGGATGTCAGCCAATAGGCCTAAAACATCACATATGTTATTATTGTGACAGAGACTGGGACTCCAGGTTAACAAGATTCTGACTGAGTAGCAAGATATGAATTCAACTGTGATTCTGTGAGAATTCACAGATCAAGTTTCTCTTTTTTAATCTTGTCCTTAAAATTTAAATAAATCTACATGTATGTGTGTGTGCTCAAATTTGACTTTTGGAAAGGAAATAAGGGTAAAATATGAATTACAAAACAGACATTAATTAAGAAGTTCCCCATACTTTTAGAGTTATGCAGCACATTGGCCAGGAGTCATTCTTGATGCCGACTATCTCAAACATCTCTCTCTGATAAGGCCGAGAATAATTGGGAACATCTTGCTGCTTGTCTGCCAAATCTCTGGGATCTCTGTTTTCTTCATTTTCAATCATGTCGCCGTCCATACTATTATAACACTAACGTTAGCGCCACTAAGCCATAATGATTTGCCACAAATGAATGCAGAATGCCTCAGAATCTTTTGAGTCGTCTTAGTGGTTCGTCAAGTGCAACATACAGTATAGTCCCATCCAATTAGATTGAATATGGTATTGAACAACAAACAATCATAACAATAACTCCAGTGAAATTATTTGAAACTTGTTAGTGAGGACTAGATAAGGACTGTATTTAAAGCTGATTCTGGTTTCCAACTGCCCCCAGGTGTGTCTGTTAAAACACAGACAGAGACAACATCTCTCTGCGGATTCAACGTGCAATGTAGCTAACAGGGGAAGAACACAAACAACTAAATCACTAGCTAACTTACTTTAATTGTGCCAGAACTACAGACACATACAACAACAGGCTTAAATGAACTGACAACATAAGTTATACAACAATGTTCTCAAAGATGCACACACACAATCCCAACTGATTATCCTTTTTATTTTCCTTCACTTTCTTCTCCATGTGGTGCGCGCCCGCTCGTGGTGTGAGGCACGTGTCTGTGTTGTTGTCCGACATGACGACCTAATTTACAAAACTAAAGTAATGAGCCAATTTTTTTTTAAATGTAAGGAGTAGAAAGTACCCATATTTGTGTTAAAATGTAAGGAGTAAAAGTAAAACGTCACCACAAAAAATTGTAACGTAAAAATATCAGAAAAATCTACTACAGTAGCAAAGTTCGTTACTTCGCATCTCTGATGATACATCACACAATGGTCTACATCAAATGTGTCATTAGTAATTAAAAGTATGAAGTATTTAAAAGTATCATGCAATATAGTGCTGCTGTAAATCTTAAATGTGGAAATGTTTTTAAAGAACATTAGTAGCTTCACAAAGACTGATTGACAAATGTCTGCTTTTAAAAAATAAACTGTATTCTCCACTTTAAAAATGCTAATTAACTTTTAACATGAATCTGTTATATGTACAGAGATTGAAAAACAAAACAATGAAATTGTTGTGAAGGTAGAATATTTCACATTACCACAATCAACATGATTGTGTTTTTTTCTGTTAAGGTGATGAATCTGAGCTTTAAAACATGTGATGTGACAAGTCATTACAATTTTACTCTTCTTCATAGCTGCTCCTTGATTGGGAAAAATTTAAATTAGAAACTAATTACACTAAAATGGGGTTTACCATTTTTTAACAAACGTGTAAAGCAGCTGATGTTCAAACCAAGTCATTTCTTGTCAGGTTTATGTAATGTTTAATATTTTCTGCTTAAAAAAGTGACTTAAACAATTACTCAACTATCACAAATGTATCTGATTCATTTTTCTATTAATTTATCGACTTTAATTAATAAGAAAAAATATATTTTAGTTTTGCACATTCACTGGACCTAAAAGATTCTGTAGACTACACAGGTTAAATGAAATTGATTTAGAAGTGTACCAATTTACCACTGTGACCATAATTATATAGCCTTTTTCTTTACAGCAAACTTAATGTTAATGAATAACCCTTGAATATGCTAAGTCAAGGTGGTTTTGATAAAGCCCATGCCATAGTTGTTGCCAGACTATTATTTTTGTCTAAACTATGAGCTAATAGAACTAATAAACAACTAAAAGTCAAGTAATTTATGAGTACAGCCAACTGGCCGGCTGGTGTGTGGATTAAGTTGTACAAAGATCAAACAGAAAACTCCACAGGGCACCTTTAAGAGAGAATTCAGACCAGGTTTACATTGCTGTCCAGAGCTCCACTCTTAAGAGTGTGGCTGTGGAGTAACTTTCCAACTTGTTAGCAATTTTTGTTTTTGTCAGTTAGAGGACTTTAGCAATTGAAGACTTTATATTATGGGAGGAGGAAAGTTCTAAGTTGCTGTCATTTCTTATGCTGCTGATGGTGATCAAGGGCACAGTTCAGTACACAGGACTACTATGACTCATTAGCCTTTATTTTAGAATTTAACATGACAAAACCTGAGTTCAAATTACTTTTTGGGGACAAATAAAACCACCAGAGGGGCCTGGGGCACCTTGTTGATTTGAAATAACAGCTTTATGTTTTGCCTAGAGCCCACAGTCTATACTAGGGCCCCAGAACCCAACCAGTCATTTATTTTTTCTAGTGATTATGATTTAATTGGTTTATTGATTTATCACATAAAGGTCACTTTAATCATCACGTTGAGCACTTCTCAGCCCGTACACATTTTTGTTTTTTTTAATAATTTGTGGCTCAGGAAGAGCTCCCTCAATTCTGAGAAAATAATCCCTGTTGACATTACTATAATATTTATTATCAGTTTATCTCAGCTTGGATTTAGAGATTACAAAGAGCCTGCAAATACAAACTGTGGGCGTGAAGTTTGAAAGACGTGCCCATTCTCCAAACTGGGAGGGTTCTATGAATGTTACCAAGCTGCATTATAGGAAATGTAGATTTTAACTTTTAGTTCTTTGTCAAAGCAGCATTGGTTTTCTCTTATGGAAGTGAAATGCTTTCAAAACATTCCTTTTGCAAATAGTGAGATATTTGTATGCTGTTAGAAAGACAGTAACAAAGTAACAGACCACTTTCCAAAAACACAATATATGCAGTATGACTAAACCTTACATTTACACCAAACAGATATTAATGATCAACAACATAATATGTAAGTTGCACCACAATCATTAACAGAAACTGGTGAGGAACAGCCATACAAATAGGTGAGATTAATGAAGACAGTTTAATCTAAAAATTCTTACACCAGGGGAATCAGTTTAGCAACAAGACACAAGGTCTGTCAGGAAGGGTCTCTCACAGGCAGAAATTACAAGCCGGTGTTTCCAAATGTTCTTCCCAAGCTCTTCTGCAGAAGCTTCAAGGCAAAGGTTGACCACCTAAAATGCAGTGGTTTTCCAAGGAAACAGCAGATAAAAGATACATCAAGCTGACTTCCCTTCACAATTGAAAGATGTCACATTAACAGTTATTTCTGTCCAACCAACAATATTGAAACAAGCACAAGCAACGTTTGGTATTATGTTTGATAATTGACTTTTACAAGTGATCAATTTTTTTAATTGATTACTTTTCTATCAATTGACTACTCAAATATGGTATGATAAATGGTTAATGTTATGCCTTGATTTTTTTTTGATTTTTTTTACAAAAAGCATTTTGTCCCTTAAGAAATTCTCCATCGAGGACACTGATAAATAGACTATGTGGCTACACTACATAGAGTATCACTGATTTTATTCAAAAATAACATTATCGCCCTTTTCTTCGGTGCCTGAGTGCTTCACATGTAAAAAGATGAGTTATCAGTCAAATATTCTACATCATTCATACATGACATAATTTGGTCCAGGAGACTTGTAAAACCTCCACATGAACAGGATTAAACATGCTTTGCGCCTCTCAGTGATGATGTCAGAGCTCATCGTGGCGCAGCGGCACCTGGCTGGGCTGGAGGAAGACACCCTCCATGGAGCGCCACCAGTTGTGCTGGTTAGGAGTGGTCATGCCATGCACCTCTCGCTGGCTGCGGATGGGGTGGCCGTACTGCTCGCCTGTTATGCTCAGGAAGACATCAGTGCCAACGTGTTTGAAGCGCACAGCCTCATCACGCTCCCAGTGGATGCCGTCACACTGCACTGTCCACACGTCCAGGTCGTCACCCTCGCCATTCTCTCCAAAGGCGCTGACTTCCTGCAGTATTAAGAGAACAGACCTAAACAAACAATGAATGTATCCTACTAACAAAAATGTGTTTTTATCCAAGGCCTGACTTATCTTCCTTTGTGCCATAGAGCTCCATTGTCCAAAAACTATATATTAAAAAAATACACATGTACAACAAATAACAGTGAGTGTGACTGTCTGACCTGGTTATTAGACAGCGGTGAGCTGAAGTGGTGTGTGTGGAGGTTTCGACCAGTCTTCATGTGTGTGATGCGTATGGCCTGACCACACTTGATGGCTGCCCCGCGTTGACACGGACGGTTGGGCTTCCCACGAATCTGCCAATAACTGTTGGCATCATCTGCATTCTCCACTCCAGTTACAGACTGCTGTCCACTGCCTACAAACACACACACACACACACGCACGCACGCACGCACGCACGACAGATCCCACATTGAGCTTTGTTTAAAATGGCACTTTTTACTTTATTTAATTTTTTTTTACTTTATAAAAACTTTTAGTAGGTTTAGTTTTAGTTAAGCAATTAAACACCAATTAAGTCTTCTTTGTGTAAACAGTAGACCTTAAGTACCAACAATAAAGCACTCTTGGGTTTTTGTAGTGGTTAAACAGTGTAGTCTTCTGGCCGTGAGTATGTGTGCAGTAAGGCTATAGACCTTGACAGTGCCACCCACTTTTTAAATGGCTCTGGTTCCGGAAGTGTTTTTCACAGTTCACTATCTCTGTTGACTTTACAATAAAATGCTTATATAGAGTTTTCAAGCTATAATGCGTAGTTTCTGTTGCCCCCATGAAGAATTCTAAGTAATGACAATAACACTGTTGGTGCATCCACATGACCCGAGACTTCAGTGATCGAGCACCAACCCCTCTTCCTCCAGAGTTGCTACAGTAGTAGCAGCATTTAACCCGTCAAATAAATAAAATTTCAATTTTCAATTAAATTTTAATTATATAGCATTAAATCACAACAGCTATCTCATTGCTCTTTTCATGAAAGAGCAGGTCTAGACCGTACTCTGTGATGTTATTTACAGAAACCATACAATCAAGGAAGACAGAGGATGAAAAAAAAACATGATGAACTCCTCAGGTGGACCAACTATTCTTATTTTATTAACAAACCCGAGTTTTGCTCTTCTCAGAAAGAAGAATGAAAGAATAATTTTGAGCATTTCTTAAAATGTCTTAGATTATATTTATACAGTAGCTGATTTACATTTGTATTGATTGAAAGAAACTATCAAATGGTCTGTTTAGATTCTGAAAATAATATATTAAATACATTAACATATATGAATATGTGTCCATTCATAATCCATGTCCATTCCAGTCATAATCGACCTTGAAAAGCAATTTAAAAACCTGTGACGGCTTCTCTGGCACGTGCAAATGACACTATTACATCATATACACTAATCATTTCATATTTTAATAAGTGTATCTATAACTGATTGTCAAAGTAGGGAATTATTGTTAAAGAAAATTAATGCTTTTATATTTCACCTTATTTATAATTTGTTTATTGACTATTCAATGTAAGGTTTATCAAGATATGCCACTAATGGTGAATGTAAGCTATTATATTACCAGAAAAATAAAAGCACTCATATGTTAAGCTACTGCAGGGAGTTCTATGACATGTTTTTATTTTGTATTTTGTTATGGTAACCTTAAACCAAACAACTTTTTAAGCAATTTCACTGTCGCAGACACATTTCTATCATTGAAAAAAAATAATCATGAGAGTGTGCTGGAGTTGTGGCTTGTACCGTCGTCTCAAATCATTTGTGTAAGGTGGACATAAAACTCAGTCCGAGCTGTCAAGTCTTTTTCCCGTCTTGTTGTTCCGACTAAATCAAACATGTTTGACGTTACCGTAAATTGTCTTGGTAGTAAAACCTTTTAGTCTGTGACTAAAAACTCAGTGACATTATGACAGATTGTCTTTTGATGTGAGATGGTGTCAGACCTTAGTATTTTTTTACAGTCTAGTGTATGGTAGCCATTAGCTGCCATCCTGAATGTAAGGGATAATGTAGAGCGAGGCGGTTGTTTTAGCGTATGGAACCCCAACCGGACAGATCAGGGCAGAACATAAACATATATTGACACATTATTCTACTGTGACAACAACAATTCATTTTAACATAAAATTGGACCATCATGGTAGGGAAAACACAGAACTATGTAACTAGAAAGTTTTTTGAAAATTAGGGATTTGTGTAAATTCACTAATGAATGATCTAGGCAGACATAGTAGATTCCTGGTTTAGTTTCATGATAGTATGATTTTCCTAGAGCAGAACTCCTTAGCTAGATTATTTTCTAATGGATAATTTTATACAGTATTATCAAGTTCAAATGATAAAAATAATGCTGTCCACACTCTTAGGCACAGTATTTAGTTGCATCTAATTTCTACAATGCCAAGACTCATAGGTAGGCTACCACAGTATGCAGAATCAAGTAAGGGAAAAAGGTGACAATAATATTAACATATTTTCAATATTTCAATCATTATTTTTTTCATTTCATGCAGAACTCTGAACCTAACTTACCTGGGCAGCTGACTACTTCGGTAAAATTAGAAAGACATTCGCAGATTCAAACTTCCGGGATCAATAACTCTGATTCGACTTATC
>NW_022605589.1:287078-301360 GCF_008692095.1 Etheostoma spectabile | reverse complement strand
ATTCCTTTCGTAGTAAGGTTACAACGAGCTACAAACTCATTTCATCCAAACGAACCGTCCTTAATCTGGAGAATCACATTGTTCTCTACAGCAGCCGGTGAGAGACGCAGCGAGACGAGGGCTAGGGACCGTCTACAAATTAAAACACCGACTAGAGATACCACAAATATTCATTAATTTACTCATTAAATAAGGTAGTGCCTCCATACTTACCTTGTTTATTACTTGTGTACTGGTAGTTGTACTCCAACAGTTATTTATCAAAAATAACCAAAAACACAATTTTGTTGAATTTCTTTTACAAAATTAATTCAATAGGCTAGTTATTATAGAAATGCTGATTCAGGTTTCTAAAAAGGCTAGACACATAGATATGGGACTGCCGGTTGTACTACAACAGTTATTTATCAAAAATAACACAAAACCTAATTTTGGTGAATTTCTTTTGCCAAAATCATTCAATAGTTCTTATAGAAATGAGGATTCAGGTCTCTTAAAGGGCTAGACATAGAGGTGGACCCCTGCTGAAGAGGAAACTACTAGAACTGTTGGTTCCTTGTAAATTTTGGAGTGTGGTCTATCTGTATAGTGTCTTGAGATAACTCTTGTTATGAATTGATACTATAAATAAAATTGAATTGAATTGAATTGAATTGCTGGTTATACTACAGCAGTTATTTCTCAAAAATACCCATATTTGTAATTTTGGTGAATTTCTTTAGCCAAAATCATTCAATAGTTATTATAGAAATGATGATTCAGGTCTCTAAAAGGGCTAGACACATAGAAGGACCCCTGCTGGTTATACTACAGCAGTTATTATCAAAAATAACCCAAAACATAATTTTGGTGAATTTCGTTTGCCAAAATCATTCAATAGAAATGATGATTCAGGTTTCTAAAAAGGCTAGACACATAGATATGGGACTGCTGGTTATACTACAGCAGTTATTTATCAAAAATAACCAAAAACATAATTTTGGCTCCTTACTTTCGCAATATTTATTGTTTTTCTCTACAGTCCCTGACAAGTCTGTCGCTTGTGTACAAATTGACCGAAGTGCCGCTGACATATATTCTAATCAAGATTTATTTACATGAATGGATCATTTAATCCCAACAGCTTTTGTAATAATGTTACTGCAAAACGAAACTGTCAAAAAGTATTCTAATATTCACACGCTTGTAAAGCCCATTGAGTCCATTTTTGCAAAGACATAAGTTGTTGTTGCTTGTCATATAGCTTCACCTGGGACTAATAATGGATCAATTAGGTCTCAGGTGTGTATAAAAACAACCCCAGTACACTAGACCTTCACATCAACTGCAACTAGACATCTGCAAACATGCCTAAGATTCACCCTGAGACTAAAGTTTTGATTATCAAGAGGCGAGACCAGATCCACTGCTGATGTGGCAGACACCTTCAATTGTCTCAGCATCAGTACAAGAAATTAAAAAACATCTGAAGACACTGGAGATGTTTCTGACAAGCCCGGTCAGCGACCCCGCAAGACAACTGCTCGGGAGGACCGTTTGTTGGCTCGAAATCCAAGGCCAGCCCATTTCCACTGCAGCAGAGCTCCACCAGACTTGGTCCCCTGAAGTCCCTGTTTCAACCTGAACGGTTTGTCGGATTCTGTCCGAAATGGCCTCCATGGTCGAATCAGTGCCCAGAAGCCAGCACTAAACAAAACAATTGAAAAACCGTGTGCATTTGCCAAGGCCCACAGCCTGCTAAAGGATGGACGCTGGAGAATTGGAAGAAAGTGGATTTTTCAGATGAATCTTCTTTTGAATTACAACACAGTTGCCCAAATATTGCAGGAGACCTACTGGAGCCCGCATGAATCCAAGATTCACCCAGAAAACAGTGAAGTTTGGTGCGAAAAAATCATGGTCTGGGTAACATCCAGTATGGGTGTGCGAGAGGTCTGCGGTGGAAGGAACACAATAGTCTCAAATACGAAAATCTTAGCTACCTCTAATCCCAACCATAAAAGAGGCCAAATTCTCCAGCAGGTGGTGCTCCATCGCATACTTCCATCTCCACTTCAAAGTTCTCAGCAAAGAAGATCAAGATGCTCCAGGATTGGCCGGCCCAGTCAACCAGACATGAAGATATTGAGCATATGTGGGTAGGATGAAAGAGGAAGCACTGGAGACCAAACCAAAGAATTTGATGAACTCTGGAGGCAGGAAGACTGCTTTCCTAGCTATTCCTGATGACTTCATCAATACATTGTATAATCCTTGCCAAACGCATGGATGATCCTTCAAGCTCATGGAAGTTATACAAGATATTAATTGAATCTCACAGCACCACTATAATTTGCTGACATAATTTAGTATTTGTAGTAAATTTTTCAATTTATGTATAGGCGAAAAAACCTTTGCCAACATTGACCTGTCTTGTTTAAATATAAATCTTTAGTGAAACTAATTTATTTCAGTGCATTGAACATCATTGGGGGTTTTAGCTTTTCATATGAGCTATTTCTTACAGCAATTGATTAATTAAAGAGAAAGTCGTTTATACGTGTTTCTTTGCAAAATAGATAAGCGACAAGACTTTTGTCAGAGACTGTATTACCTGATCTTTATTATTCTCTGTGTTTTCCAGTATTTAATGATCAAATCTCTCCACTCTTTCGATTTCTGTCCATATGACCACAGCCAATGACGTTTTTTTTGTTGATCATCAGTCCAATATTTTAATAGAGAGTTCAGACCAGATTTCCGAGAATACCCTGTTTCTTGTGTTGTAATCTTAGCACTTTTCATAGTTTTTACCAAAGCTTCAATTCCACAGCCACCGTTGCCCATAAGTCATTCCTTGAGCTTTCTTTCTTTTTTTAATTCTCCCATGTCTTCACATTTCCTCTAACCAGGGAAAAGGCAAGTTAAAACTTTTGTCAGATAAAGTGAGTTTTAGTAGTAAACTGTATTTGGGAAGTAAAATAAGGCTGCCCAATATGTAGAGATACAATTGCACTCGAAAACATTACTTAAACATCACATTTACACAACTAAGATCCCTAAGGATACTGTAAACAGTGATGTACATAGTCACAGATAGAGTAATTTATCTAATGTAAATTAATTCTCTGTTGTAGATATTTCTGGTTTGATACTATACCTTACTATACTGTAAATAAAACAATTCTTCCACTACAGAACTGCTTAAATGGTCAAAAGTTCATTATGTAATTTTGTATGAAATAATTTTGTATTTCACTAATCATATTTTGGGCATTTTCACTTCTTTTATTTGACAGCTGAATAAATGAAAGCAGAGAGAGAGTGGGAATGACATCCAACAAAAGCGCTGCAGGTCGGAATTGAACCCAGCAGCTGCTACAAGACTGAGGCCTCTGTACATGGGGGCACACGCTCAACCAGTTGAGCTACATAGACATCCTATATCAAATAACTTTTGGACAGAACCATCCCCGCACACCTCTATTCTCAAGAAAACAATATACTCTCTGAATCTATATGTCTGTTAGTTGTGCTTCTGAACGTTTAATGAGGCTGTGATTATCCTCAAGGTCACAATAGGTCATATATACACCAAGGCCAGAGTTTTTACAATTGACTCACTACAATGAAATGGCTTCTTTTGGTCAGAATTATAAGGAATGGTTACAATTTGGCTTCTAAAATCATCGTTATCTGTCTTTACAGTCATATAAGCATTACAGTCATATAAAATGTGATTCAATTACAAGATGTTTAAGGACCTCAGTACCAAAAAAACTATTACCCAATTCTACAACGGGTAAATTACAACACAAATAACACACTACTTTTATTACACAGAGACTCAGTGCCTTGTTGCATAATTGTTTGCCTAAAGGAACATTTGCTGGTCATGGCGTGGTGAATTGCCACCCCTTGCACTGATTCATTTTATTGGTTAAAAGGGAGTGGACATGCAGCGAGGACATGATCTAATGTTTGATCACTAGTAGAAAGAGTTATGGCCACGGCCTATTTTTAAAAACAAACTGTTGAAGTACAACCAGCAGCGTATTATATATAACAACTATTAAAGGATTTTGGCAAAAAATTCACCAAATTAGAAATATGGTAGTTTTTGGAAATAACTGCTGATGTATAACCAGCAGGGGCCTTTATATGTGTGTCTAGCCTTTAAGAGACCTGATACATCATTTCTATAATAACTATTGAATGATTTTGCCAAATAATTCACCAGAATTACAAATATGTGTATTTTTGAGAAATAACTACTGTTGTAGTATAACCAGCAGGGGTCATTCTATGTGTCTAGCCCTTTTAGAGACCTGAATCATCATTTCTATAATAACTATTGACAGATTTATACAAAATAAATTATGCAAAATTACAAATATGTGTATTTTTGAGAAATAACTGTTGTAGTATAACCGGCAGTCCCATATCTATGTGTCTAGCCTTTTTAGAAACCTGAATCATCATTTCTATAATATCTATTGAATGATTTATGCAAAATAAATTCACCAAAATTAGGTTTTGTGTTAATTTTGAGAAATAACTGTTGTAGTATAACCAGCAGGGGTCCTTCTATGTGTCTAGCCCTTTAAGAGACCTGAATCATCATTTCTATAATAACTATTGACAGATTTATACAAAATAAATTATGCAAAATTACAAATATGTGTATTTTTGAGAAATACCTGTTGTAGTATAACCGGCAGTCCCATATCTATGTGTCTAGCCTTTTTAGAAACCTGAATCAGCATTTCTATAATAACTAGCCTATTGAATTCATTTTGTAAAAGAAATTCAACAAATTGTTTTTTGGTTATTTTGTATAAATACTGTTGTAGTAGCCTATCAAACTAGCCATACACAAGTAAAACTAGTTAATGCTGAGGCACTACCTTATTTAATGAGAAATAATGATATTTTTGTGGTATCTCTAGTCAGTGTTTTTATTTGTAACGGTCCTTATCCCTCGTCTCTCTGCCGTCTCTCCACCGGCTGCTGCGTAGAGAACAATGTTATTTCTCCAGATTCAAGGACGGTTCGTTTAGATGAAAATGAGTTTGTAGCTCGTGTTAACCTTACTACGAAAGGAATGATAAGTCGAATCAGAGTTACTGATCCCGAAGTTTGAATCTGCGAATGTCTTTCTACTTACGAACAGGACTCAACATGGCTGTTAAATGACTCTCACAAAGCCAATACAGCCGATTCGTATATCTTGATGTGAGAGTTTATGACTCATTTGAAAAAATGATGCCCATTTAGGTTTTTAAACACTTCACAAACTTTGAAGCAGTGTTACAACCACTGCCCAACATGCAAACTTAAGTGGCACCTGTCTGATCGTCTGGATTCACTGATTAGTAAATCTCCACTGGTCTCAAAAATTGATTTTGGCAGGACTCGTCACACTGACTTTTTTTTTGTGGTGCCAGGATCAAAAAGCTAAAATCGCCCCTGATACATTGACAAGAAATTTCCTGCTTACCGGCAAAGTAACCCCCAAGAGATTACTCCTACTAGCCTCCATTTCAAACCACGCGAGCATTGTGATTAGAAACAGCACCTTTGTCTGTACTAGTCCGGCATGCTCAGCTGATAGGTTGTGAGTAGTTAGACGAGTGAGGTCGTCTTACACAATATGAGCAAATAATGTAATTTATATTTCTAAAGAAACCAATGGGCTAACCATCATTGCGGCATGTCTTGATTACCTTACTTAAAGATGTTAATAAATAAATAACAGTAAATTCAGGTCTATGATTCTGATTTAAAGTTCTGATCAGACAGAATAGACTTGGTTTAAAATATAATAGTTATGATGTGGCTAAACGCATAGGGAATATTGACATGAACGTGCGCAGGCCACCAAATATAGGTTTTATCCGTCCTCTCCGCAAACACAATTACGCTTCGGTCCTCTGTTGGTCGGCGCGATTAAATGTAAATGTTTCTTCTTTACAGTACAGATAGAACGCATGTGCTCTCTGAATACAGTTACCTGAGCCGTATTTGACATCGTGGTGAATGCAGGCGACGTTTGTCTGGTGTTGAGCAGTTTGACCAGTGATCCCAGGTAACATGGTTGAACTCCGATTCTCTTGCCTTCACAGTTTGCCAAAGCAGCAGAAACAGCAGTGATTTGCAAAACCACGCACAACGTATTCATCTTCCATCTTTTGTCTTTATTCTCTGACACTGTCAGATGACCCACAAAATTCTGTCGATTTCAAACTTTACTGCTGTCAACCATGATTATACACGCAACCAATCACAGCTTGACAAGTCCGAAAATACGGAAGAACCTGTCGACCATGTGATTGGTCAACGTCAAAACAAGGAACTTCTCTTTAACTGTCTATGATATTCACCATATCCTCGTCGCATTCTGCGCACGCCTATTTTATTTAATAGAACATCTTGTTATCACAATTATCACCTATCAAACTGTTAATTATATGCCATATGTTTAAGAGACCTAATTTTATGCTACATTCATTTGAAGATGAAAGATAGTAAGAAATAATTCTCGTGTGTAAAGGACAGTGTTGGTAGGTGATAGAAAATATTATAAGGCTTAATTGTTTGTCATCAGTGTATGTGTCGGACCTGGCCCATTAGTCATGTATCAATATATAGCATAAGTAATTAAAATAATGAATAAATAAACAAAATAAATAACTACCTTTAAAATATGTAATCATAAATTCAAATGAAGGGGCGTGGGTATACTCACAGACGGCCGTGCTCCTCTCCCTGCCTCGCCTCCCGTCTCACCGTCTCTCCTTCTTTTCAATTTTTCAATTCAAATTGCTTTCATTGGCATGAATGGTCAGAATAACAATAGTGCCAAAGCATCAAGGATATAATGTAGAAGAAATACATACTTGATATACATTCATTGAGTAAACTAAAATCCATACATTAAGATGAAATCAACACAGTATCATCAATCACTAATACCAGTAAAATATATACTGTATGTCATAATCAGAATCAAAATACTTTATTGATACCCCCGAAGGAAACTCCGCGTTGCAGTTGCCAAATAGTAGAAATATCAGAGTAGAAATATAAATAAGAACTATATGAAGTGTGGATATGTACGGTATTTACATAGTTAAGGAATGTTATGATACATAATTTACATAATTAAGGATTTCAATGGTGAAAAGTATAATAATAATAATAATAATAAATCAATTATATTACTAATAGTATCAGTTGAGTATTGCACACATTCAGCCCAGTGTTATTGCACAAAATAGATTTTATGTCCAGTTTCAACCTCTCTAGTGCTTTGTGTGTCAGACACTCAGAGGAGTTATAAAGTTTGATGGCCACAGGCAGGAATGACTTCCTGTGGAGCTCTGTGGTGCATTGGAGAATGATCTATTACTGAAAGTGCTCCTGAGATTTAAGCAGCAAGCCATGGAGTGGGTGGGAGACATTGTCCAGCGATGGCATGTAGTTTGTGACAGCGTCCTCCTCTCTGAGACAACACCAACAAGAGTCCAAGTCCACCCCCACAACGTCACTGGCCTTGCGTGCGAATCGTTTGTTGAGTCTGTTTCGTCGCGCTACCTCAGCCTGCTGCCACAGCATGCAACAGCAAAGAGGAGAGCACTGGCCACCACAGACTCATAAAACATTGTCAGTATCTTCCTGCAATGTTGGAAGGACCTCAGCCTCCTCAGAAATAGAGACGGCTTTGCCGGCTTCCTGTAGAGGGGTTGAGTGTTCTTGGTCCAGTCCAGTTTATCGTCCAAGTGCACGCGAGGTATTTGTAGTCCTCCACAATGTCCACACTGAGCTCCTGGATGGAACAGGCTCACTGCTGCCTTGGCTCTCCTTTAGTCCTCCCACCAGCTCCTGGTCTTTGTCACATTGAGCTGGAGATGGTTTCAGCTCACTCCATGTGACAAAGTCCCCCACCACAGCTCTGTACTCATGCCTCGTCCCCCTCGCTGATACTACCAACCACAGCAGAGTCATCAGAAAACTTCTGAAGGATGGCAAGACTCTGATGGGAGTTGAAGTCTGTGGTGTAGTTGTGGGAGAGGAAGGAGAGACGACAGTCCCCTGCGGGCCCCCGGTGTGTTGACGCACGAGGCTGTCTGACACACAGTGTTTGCAGGCGCACATACCTGTGGCTGCCAGTCAGGTAGTCAACAATCCAGGGACACAAGGGGGGGGGATCCACCTGCATGTCGCTGTCACTTCTCACCCAGCAGGGCCGCCTACTATGTAAAAGAAAACAAAGAGAAGCAAAAAAACAACAAAACATGAAAAAACATGTAGTAATAGGCAGAGTAAACTGTGGGGAGATGAATTAACGTATATTTTGATGTTTGTGCTGGTTGTCTTCTTTATGTACATATACAGTACATATCTCGCTGCTTCCACCTTATATATATATATATGATATATATATATATGATATATATATATATATATAAATATAGTAATATATATATATATATATATATATATTATAATATAGATATTTGATTTTTGAATACAACTTACTCAATTACTTAGTTCACAGCAGGTAACATTCGACCAGGGAAGATCCCAAACCCAGCCTCTGGTATTTGCATCTCGTCAGAGCTTTCTTACTGTAGGACTGTGCGATGGCATAGGGCCTCCTCCGCAGCCATTAGGGGTCGGCCAAGCTGCAAGTTCAGCCTGCTCCACATATTTAAAGAAGAAAAAAATTACCTGTCCGCCAATACCTGTATACGGCTTATCTCTCATTCATGCCAATTATTATTCGTACTGCGGGTGGATCTACGCTACCACATGCCCAGATAAACCCTGGGCCATTGCATTTTTAAAAAAAAAAATAACACAAAACCTAATTTTGGTGAATTTCTTTTGCCAAAATCATTCAATAGTTCTTATAGAAATGAGGATTCAGGTCTCTTAAAGGGCTAGACATAGAGGTGGACCCCTGCTGAAGAGGAAACTACTAGAACTGTTGGTTCCTTGTAAATTTTGGAGTGTGGTCTATCTGTATAGTGTCTTGAGATAACTCTTGTTATTAGCGTAATAGAACTAATAAACAACTAAAGTCAAGTAATTTATGAGTACAGCCAACTGGCCGCTGGTGTGTGGATAAGTTGTACAAAGATCACCAGAAAACTCCACAGGGCACCTTTAAGAAGAATTCCAGACCAGGTTTACATTGCTGTCCAGAGCTCCACTCTTAAGATTGTGGCTGTGGAGTAACTTTCCAACTTGTTAGCAATTTTTGTTTTTGTCAGTTAAGGACTTTAGCAATTGAGACTTATATTATGAGGAGGAAAGTTCTAAGTGCTGTCATTTCTTATGCTGCTGATGGTGATCAAGGGCACAGTTCAGTACAGGACTACTATGACTCATTAGCCTTTATTTTAGAATTAACATGACAAAACCTGAGTTCAAATTACTTTTTGGGGACAATAAAACCACCAGAGGGGCCTGGGCACCTTGTTGTTTGAAATAACAGCTTTATGTTTTGCCTAAGCCCACATCTCATACATGGGCCCCAGAACCCAACCATCATTTATTTTTTCTAGTGATTAGATTTAATTGGTTTATTGATTTATCACATAAAGGTCATTTAATCATCACGTTGACACTTCTCAGCCCGTACCAATTTTTGTTTTTTTTAATAATTTGTGGCTCAGGAAGAGCTCCCTCATTCGGAGAAATAATCCCTGTTGACATTACTATAATATTTATTATCAGTTTATCTCAGCTTGGATTTGAGATTACAAAGAGCCTGCAAATACAACTGTGGGCGTGAAGTTTGAAAGACGTGCCCATTCTCCAACTGGGAGGTTCTATGAATGTTACCAAGCTGCATTATAGGAATGTAGATTTTAACTTTTAGTTCTTTGTCAAGCAGCATTGGTTTTCTCTTATGGAAGTGAAATGTTTCAAAACATTCCTTTTGCAAATAGTGAGATATTTGTATGCTGTTAGAAAGACAGTAACAAAGTAACAGACCACTTTCCAAAAACACAATAATGCAGTATGACTAAACCTTACATTTACACCAAACAGATATTAATGATCAACAACATAATATGTAAGTTGCCACAATCATTAACAGAACTGGTGAGGAACAGCCATACAAATAGGTGAGATTAATGAAGACATTTTAATCTAAAAATTCTTACCCCAGGGAATCAGTTTAGCAACAAGACACAAGGTCTGTCAGAGGGTCTCTCACAGGCAGAAATTACAGCCGTGTTTCCAAATGTTCTTCCCAAGCTCTTCTGCAGAAGCTTCAAGGCAAAGGTTGACCACCTAAAATGCAGTGGTTTTCCAAGGAAACAGCAGATAAAAGATACATCAGCTGACTTCCCTTCACAATTGAAAGATGTCACATTAACAGTTATTTCTGTCCAACCAACAATTGAAACAAGCACAAGCAACGTTTGGTATTATGTTTGATAATTGACTTTTACAAGTGATCAATTTTTTAATTGATTACTTTTCTATCATTGACTACTCAAATATGGTATATAAATGGTTAATGTTATGCCTTGATTTTTTTTTGATTTTTTTTACAAAAAGCATTTGTCCCTTAAGAAATTCTCCATCGAGGACACTGATAAATAGACTATGTGCTACACTACATAGAGTATCACTGATTTTATTCAAAATACATTATCGCCCTTTTCTTCGGTGCCTGAGTGCTTCACATGTAAAAGATGAGTTTACATCAATATTCTACCTCATTCATACATGACATAATTTGGTCCAGGAGACTTGTAAAACCTCCACATGAACAGGATAAAACATGCTTTGCGCCTCTCAGTGATGATGTCAAGCTCATCGTGCGCAGCGCACCTGGCTGGGCTGGAGGAAGACACCCCCATGGAGCGCCACCAGTTTGTGCGGGTTAGGTGGTCATGCCATGCACCTCTCGCTGGCTGCGGATGGGGTGGCCGTACTGCTCCGCCTGTTATGCTCAGGAAGACATCAGTGCCAACGTGTTTGAAGCGCACAGCCTCATCACGCTCCCAGTGGTGCCGTCACACTGCACTGTCCACACGTCCAGTCGTCACCCGCGCCATTCCTCCAAAGGCGCTGACTTCCTCAGTATTAAGAGAACAGACCTAAACAAACAATGAATGTATCCTACTAACAAAAATGTGTTTTTATCCAAGGCCTGACTTATCTTCCTTTGTGCCATAGAGCTCCATTGTCCAAAACTATATATTAAAAAAATACACATGTACAACAAATAACAGTGAGTGTGACTGTCTGACCTGGTTAGTTACAGCGGTGAGCTAAGTGGTGTGTGTGGAGGTTTCGACCATCTTCATGTTGTGTGTGGTATGCCTGACCACACTTGATGGCTGCCGCGCTTGACACGGACGGTTGGCTCCCACAATCTGCCAATAACTGTTGCATCATCTGCATTCTCCACACCAGTTACAGACTGCTGTCCACTGCCTACAACACACACACACACACACGCACGCCACGCACCACGCACGACAGATCCCACATTGACTTTGTTTAAATGGCACTTTTACTTTATTAATTTTTTTACTTTATAAAACTTTTAGTAGGTTTAGTTTAGTTAAGCAATTAAACACCAATTAAGTCTTCTTTGTATAACAGTAGACCTTAAGTACCACATAAAGCACTCTTGGTTTTTGTAGTGGTTAAACAGTGTGTCTTTCTGCCGGGAGTATGTGCAGTAAGGCTATAGACCTGACAGTCCACCCACTTTTTAAATGGCTCTGGTTCCGGAATGTTTTTCACAGTTCACTATCTCTGTTGACTTACAATAAAATGCTTATATAGAGTTTTCAAGCTATATGCGTAGTTTCTGTTCCCCCATGAAGATTCTATTAATGACAATAACACTGTTGGTGCAATCCACATGACCCGAGACTTCATGTGATCGAGCACCAACCCCTCTTCCTCCAGAGTTGCTACAGTAGTAGCAGCATTTACCCGTCAATAAATAATTTCAATTTTCATTAAATTTTAATTATATAGCATTAAATCACAACATTATCTCATTGCTTTTCATGAAAGAGCAGTCTAGACCGTACTCTGTGATGTTATTTACAGAAACCATACAATCAAGGAAGACAGAGGATGAAAAAAAACATGATGAACTCCTCAGTGGACCAACTATTCTTATTTTATTAACAAACCGAGTTTTGCTCTTCTCAGAAAGAAGAATGAAAGAATAATTTTGAGCATTTCTTAAATGTCTTAGTTATTTATACTAGCTGATTTACATTTGTTTGATTGAAAGAAACTATCAAATGGTCTGTTTGATCTGAAAATAATATATTAAATACATTAACATATATGAATATTGTTCCATTCATAATCCTGTCCTTCCAGTCATAATCGACCTTGAAAAGCAATTTAAAAACCTGTGACGGCTTCTCTGGCACGTGCAAATGACACTATTACATCATATACACTAATCATTTCATATTTTAATAGTGTATCTATAACTGTTGTCAAAGTAGGGAATTATTGTTAAAGAAATTAATGCTTTTATATTTCACCTTATTTATAATTTGTTTATTGACTATTCATGTAAGTTATCAAGATATGCCACTAAGGGTGAATGTAAGCTATTTATTACCAAAAAATAAAGCACTCATATGTTAAGCACTGCAGAGTTCTATGACATGTTTTTATTTTGTATTTTGTATGGTAACCTTAAACCAACAACTTTTTAAGCAATTTCACTGTCGCAGACACATTCTATCATTGAAAAAAATAATCATGAGAGTGTGCTGGAGTTGTGGCTTGTACCTTCGTCTCAAATCATTGTGTAAGGTGGACATAAAACTCAGTCCGAGCTGTCAAGTCTTTTTCCCGTCTTGTTGTTCCGACTAATCAACATGTTTGACGTTACCGTAAATTGTCTTGGTAGTAAAACCTTTTAGTCTGTGACTAAAACTCAGTAGACTTATGACAGATTGTCTTTTGATGTGAGATGGTGTCAGACCTTAGTATTTTTTTACAGTCTAGTGTATGGTAGCCATTAGCTGCCATCCTGAATGTAAGGGATAATGTAGAGCGAGGCGGTTGTTTTAGCGTATGGAACCCCAACCGGACAGATCAGGGCAGAACATAAACAATATTGACACATTATTCTACTGTGACAACAACAATTCATTTTAACATAAAATTGGACCATCATGGTAGGGAACACAGAACTATGTAATTAGAAAGTTTTTTGAAAATTAGGGATTTGTGTAAATTCACTAATGAATGATCTAGGCAGACATAGAGATTCCTGGTTTAGTTTCATGATATATGATTTTCCTAGGCAAAGACCTCCTTAGCTAGATTATTTTCTAATGGATAATTTTATACAGTATTATCAAGTTCAATGATAAAAATATGCTGTCCACACTCTTAGGCACAGTATTTAGTTGCATCTATTTTCTACAATGCCAAGACTCATAGTGTAGGCTACCACAGTATCAGAATCAGTAGGGAAAAAGGTGACATTATTAACATATTTCAATATTTCAATCATATTTTTTTCATTTCATGCAGAACTCGAACCTACTTACTCTGGGCACTGACTACTTCGTAAAATTAGAAAGACATTCGCAGATTCAAACTTCCGGGATCAATAACTCTGATTCGACTTATCATTCCTTTCGTAGTAAGTTAACAACGAGCTACAAACTCATTTTCATCCAAACGAACCGTCCTTAATCTGGAGAAATAACATTGTTCTCTACGAGCAGCCGTTGGAGAGACGGCAGCGAGACGAGGGCTAGGGACCGTCTACAAATAAAACACCGACTAGAGATACCACAAAATATTCATTAATTTACTCATTAATATAAGGTAGTGCCTCCATACTTACCTTGTTTATTACTTGTGTACTGGTAGTTGTACTACAACAGTTTATTATTCAAAATAACCAAAAACACAATTTTGTTGAATTTCTTTTACAAAATATTCAATAGGCTAGTTATTATAGAAATGCTGATTCAGGTTTCTAAAAAGGCTAGACACACATAGATATGGGACTGCCGGTTGTACTACAAACAGTTATTTATCAAAAATAACACAAAACCTAATTTTGGTGAATTTCTTTGCCAAATCATTCAATAGTTCTTATAGAAATGAGGTTCAGTCTCTAAGGCTAGACATAGAGGTGGACCCCTGCTGAAGAGGAAACTACTAGACTGTTGGTCCTTGTAAATTTTGGAGTGTGGTCTATCTGTATAGTGTCTTGAGATAACTCTTGTTATGAGTGATACTAAAATAAATTGATTGAATTGAATTGAATTGCT
>NW_022605589.1:265067-287053 GCF_008692095.1 Etheostoma spectabile | reverse complement strand
TTGAAATGAATACTCATAAGATAAATGTGGAATGAATTGAATTAACGACACAAGGGTTTTCCGTCCGTCACCAAGCACTAAACAGTTTGCGGTTTCTGCAGTTCCGTATATTCATGGTCGAATCAGCGTACCTAGTCTAAGTACGAAGTTTCACCTGTTTTACACACAATTTTCACACTGACTTAAAATTGCTAGGTATTCCCTCCCCCCCGCCCCTCCTGCCCCCCCACCCCCCACCCCCGCGCCCGGCCCCGCCCCCCCCCCCCCCCCAAAAGCCCCCTCGCCCCCCCCCCCCCCCCCCCCCCCCCCCCTCCCCGCCCCCCCCCCCCCCGCCCCCCCCCCCCCCCCCCCCCCGCCCCCCCCCCCCCCCCCCCCCCTCCCCCCCCCCGCCCCCCCCCCACCCCCCGCCCCCCCCGGGACCCCCCCCCCCCCCTCCTCCCCACCACCCCCCCTCCCCCCTCCCCCCCCCCCCGCCTTTTCCCCCCCCCCCCCCCCCCCCCTCCCCCCCATTGGGTAGGCACTAAATTGTGTGGCATAACAGTGGGGGCGTTACTCATCGAGTGCTTATCCAATTTATCAAACTACGTAGGCTGGCGGCGCCCGCTAGTCAAGACCCACAACCCCTGAATTTGAGATTAGAATCTACCTGCAGTTCACTGTCAGTCAACGTTATCCTGATTTGGATTACGTTAATTGAATACAATGGTGTCGCATGCTTAGTCGCAACCAGCGTATTTTGCCTAACTATACCTCCCGCTTTCC
Source organism: Etheostoma spectabile (assembly GCF_008692095.1). Taxonomy (NCBI): domain Eukaryota; kingdom Metazoa; phylum Chordata; class Actinopteri; order Perciformes; family Percidae; genus Etheostoma; species Etheostoma spectabile. Next base: position 286,291 of record NW_022605589.1, on the reverse strand, counting down.
TAAAACCACTTCCGAAGAGTATCCGTTTATCAAGTAGCTTACTTCTCGTGGTGTTTGTATAAGCAATTAACGTTTAACTAAAGAAATGTTCACGATTAGCAAAAGATCCATTTTTATTCATTTCTTATCCTTCCTATTCATGAGATATCAACAGTCACCCGATCAAACTCACGCGCAAGTAAGTGGAGAATGAATTTAATCGTTTTTCCAAATAGAGCTATTTTATGTAATTATCCTTTAAAACAAAATGGTCTTCTTTTTTACTTATTTAATCATATCGCAAGATAATCACAAAGAGAAAAAAATACTGTTCAATCTTCGTCGGCAGGAGAATAATGAAATCGCATTAAGTTTGTTGTGTTTCGTACAAGGTAGTTTTCACTGCAGACCCTACCGCAATTGATCTAAACAAAGCAATCATGCGTCTAGGCATACTATAATCCATAGAACCTTTAATTATGTTTACCATAGTCCTATGATCATCCACAGAGTATGAAATTAGCTTCATGCACTTTTCCCAAAGGCGCCTAAACTAAAAAGCAAACCCTCCCAGTCGCAAACCAACAAAGTGTTATTATCTACGTTATCGTGTGTAGCGCCAATTACACTCTCTGAGTGCATCATGTGGGCATAAGTGCAGACATGGCAGCATCCAACTACCATAATACAAAGATGCATCTTGCTTTACAATCAGTACCTCTCGACCCTGCTGGCTAACATATTTGGTCACCAAACATGCGGGTGGAGAATATAAAGGATATCTTTTATTTTCATCCAGTCCATTATAAAAGTCAAGTATTTTTGGATGACCGTCCTTTGTTGTCCATGGTTGAGCTTGCTGCCTCGCCCTGTCTGATTTCCTCTCAGTCAAACTGTGTTTTTTTTCTTTGTTTTCTGCCTTTTCGCTCCCTGCTGAGGTGTGATGGGTGTTCCATAGTACTCGCTACAGCACTATCAAGCTCCGCCAATCATTCAAAAGTCCGAACTCATACACTTCTCAAGCCATCCTGTGCTAGCCTACAACTAAACACCGAAAAACACTGATGCAAATCCGATTCAGTTAGAATGGTTATACTACAGCAGTTATTTCTCAAAAATACCCATATTTGTAATTTTGGTGAATTTCTTTAGCCAAAATCATTCAATAGTTATTATAGAAATGATGATTCAGGTCTCTAAAAGGGCTAGACACATAGAAGGACCCCTGCTGGTTATACTACAGCAGTTATTATCAAAAATAACCCAAAACATAATTTTGGTGAATTTCGTTTGCCAAAATCATTCAATAGAAATGATGATTCAGGTTTCTAAAAAGGCTAGACACATAGATATGGGACTGCTGGAACCAGGTGAAGAAAGAGGCGGCGGGCGAAGTGGCCCTGTGTCCGCCGGGCAAGGGAAAGGGGGGTATGGGGCGGGGGGCTGGTGGAGGGGGTGGGGGGTGGTTGGGTGGCAGTGGGGGGGCCGTGCCGAGGGGGCTGGCTAACGATTTAAGAGTGTATAGGTTCTGTTATAAAAAGTGGCTTTGCGCTTTGGTTTTGTGGATCGTTAGGACTTGGTTTGGGAGTTTTTTTTTTTGGTGGTACATAAACATGGTCACAGCAGAGGAGTACGAGGTCTGTGCGGGTTGTGTAATTTTAAGTGGGGTTGTAAGAGAGGCGAAGGTCGCTATTACAAATCAATCACTAAAATTAAATGGAATTAGATGGGCTCACATTGCTATGGTCATGAGTTAGTTTCCTTATTCCTCTTATAAAGCTGGATGAAACCATCAAATAGCCTGTTACTTTTGTAAGCCTACGTTTTCATATACATTCTTTTCAATAATATATATTTTTTCTCATGACACCTAAGTAGCTATTATCAGTGCTATTTGAACTTTGTACGGAAAAACTCTTAAACTGGACTATATGCAACATCTGTATTGATTACAAGTCCCGCTTTATTTCTTTGATTTAGACATCCGATTACTTTTTTCACATTTAAATACAACAATTTAAACTTTTGTTTGTCGCAGGTGGCGACAAATCAATCACACAAGAACCCACAGTTTTGGGGCAAACCCATATGTGGTTATTGATCGTTACTCCTTGAGTCATACATATCTTTTGTTTTTATGTACGCAGAGGCTCACTGGGCCAAACAGGGTTTCTTCCTGGTGACATAAGAGTAGAAAACGGTACAAACGCGACATCAGTACCACACTAATGGTGGTAGAAAATTTGCTAATTGTAGTTTAGATAACTGAAATAAAGGTAAATAAAAGACGTTTATTGATCTTCATCGGGAATACTTCCTTTGCACAATACAACATCTTGGCTAAACTAAGTAGAAACCCAAAGAAATAAGAGTGCACACTCAGAATTAATCAGAAATTACATTTCAAAGCAATGCCCATTAATTCCTTAGACCATCTGGGAAGAACTATGAGTCTAGTAATGCAGTGCTCTGAGCCTTATTGGAATTGTGACTAAAAGAGTCTCTGGAGTAGAGTATCATAGCCTAAATCCGCAATATGTTCATGAATAGTATGACTAGAATATAAAATCTTTCAATATAGTAATTGACATATGAACTTTATACTATTATACCTCTGTTTTACTATTAATATTCAACATGTATCGATTATGAACTCTACAAACATAGTGACTCTGTTGGGGTGCACAGCATAAATGTGTCAACAAAACCTTTGTAACTCTTAATACTAACCAGTCACATAGCTTGTCGACAGCATTTTATTCCAGAAACAATACTGATTGTTTTTGTTATTTTGCTTCTTACTACAGTGTGAATAGCTACTAGCTTAACATTGTATCTTCAAGATTTTACCCTACCATTATGAATTGTTCCAAAGCTTCAAAATTTAATCACACCCTCTTAAAGTTGCCTTTAAATCCACCATTCTCGTAATGGACATCCGACTTTTTTGTGTCAGAACCCTGCTTTTCTCTGCCCATTAAGTTTATTTCCAAAACCCTAGCCAATATTGAACTGCCATTAAACCATGGATGAGTTAATTTAGGGTGCATTACTAAAACAGGTAATCAGCAAGATAATACCGTTTCTCTCTGCTATCTTCTTACTTTTCTCGTTCCACAGCGCGACAGGATGCCCATAAGGGACGCCATGGAATGTGGTGTCTTACCAAATCATCATATGTCCCCGGTTGTCATAGCACTTATTTTCTTCGGCATCCTAAATCACTCAATCCCCAACATCTGCACATCACACACCCGGGCGTGTGGTGAATTCAGTAGAATATTCCAACTCAAACAGCTAAAGGGTTTTGACTGAGTCGTGTGAGGATATAGACATGCGGGTTTTACAGGAACTGTGAGCTGTTAGGAAACCTGAGCGAAAACCAGCTAGATCACTTTACCAAACTTTTTTAATAAACATGCTCAAAAATCCTATGTAAATTCCTATTGCTTTCTGGCTATTCCTAGGCCATATATTATCCGAAGCCAATTACATCGGTCATGTCGCATTCATGTGGACGTTTAGTAGACTCACAATTTAATTACAAGGAGATAAGTCCAATTGTCCACAGCACTTCCTTAATTTCCCTTAAAATGTTAAATGTTGTTATAAACCAACATCAGCCCAACGAATATATAGAGAACTGAATCAGAACTGGCAAAATGGTGGACCATTATTCACGAACTATCAATCACCAGACGTTGGACATATTTATGGTTGGGCCCACACAAAACCTTGTACTTACTGTATGCACCCAGCACTTCGTTGGATGTGTGCTTTAACATTTCCCCTCAAGGATATCCGACCTTAGCACCTAATATTTTTTCAAAGCGATTCCACTGTGCAGGACACAGTTTAGTTGAGATAACAGCAAACTACCGGAGTGCCCTCTTGTTTTCCTGGCAGTCATCTTACAGTTCAATTTCCGGGCCGTTTCTTGGATCACGTGACTGACAGCCGTGCTGCTGATCGTCCAGAAGTCACATTCGATTGCATGCAGGCTTCAATTCCTCCAGCATGGTGCCTGGAACGTTCATATGATATTCAATTTATATTTATTTTATATCCAAAGTTTATTTTGGGGGATCTGAATTTGTGACACAATGGAAATCAAGAATTTCCATATTTCAATTTTAAAGGAGAAGACTTCAGCAAAAATAATTGCAGATACATGGTTTTTAAAGGTAAATATTTCAATATTAAGTATTGAGTGCGGTTAAACGTTCAAAGACTGTATTCCACTTATTTGCTTGTCCATAAAGTTTCAATATGGAATAAAAATCATGCTCTCCCCGTTGTCCGTTAATTGTTTGTGTTCTTTTAACTGTAAACTGATCATCAGAGTCCATGTTTTGGTTTAATTTAAGCAGTATAAGTGCTGACACGCTGATACGGGTAATGTCCTATTTTGTCATACGAGTCATCTCTCCGTCTTGATGTTCCAACACATGCTGCATTTCAATCGTTTTTCCACATGACCGCTCTTCACGACTCTCACCCTGGTATAAATCTCGGCCAAGCGTTGTACTCCCAAATTTGAGAAGTCTATTCCAAATTAGTAATGACAAAAGTAATTTTATATAAGCTGAGGTATGGCAAGATTTTTTTCAAGGAATGTGTAATATACCCTTTTTCTTGTATTGGTATTTTTGTTTCTTTCTTTTTTAACTTCTTTTTTCTCTTTGTGTGTATTGCGTGCTCTTTTCCTTAGGTTTATTTGATTATCAATCAAAGCACATAGAAATCCTTGCCCCGTTATTCCCCCTACAGTGTGGAAGCGGAATTGTCCATCGCATTACCTTATGCAAAGTTTCCCGTTTGGTTGCAGATCTATTTCAAACGAAATGGACAACGCAACGTAATGGGACATATTCCACTTCCAACCTGTAGGGGATACAAAGAGGGAACTGTACTCTGCTATGTGCTTTAGGTGAAATGTTTACTTGGATGGAAATCAGCGTTTACAGCATCAAATCATTGTCAATTAGCCCTACTTGCGTGCTAAAAGGGCTACAGATTCTATAAAAAGTAATTCTTATCATTTTTCCATGTCATAATATATCTTGCGACTCTTTCAATGGAAGTTTTAGTAATCCCTGCCTTATTTTCAAATTTGTATCATTTGTAATCTGTATCATCGATTATCATTTGTATTATACGTCTGCAAAAAACGTAAGTTCTTACATGCATTTACATATGTTGGAATTAACAATCACAAATTAATTAATCATATAAATAACGTATAAAGTAAATAATGTAGTTATATTTAGTATGTTTTCACAAAATAGCATCTAACATTGAGTAAAATCTAAAAGTTCAAATTTATCTTATTTAATCTTCTGCTTCTTTGGTAGTAGCAACAGGAGTTTAAGCGATTTTACATTCAATTCAATTTACAATTCATGTTTATTTATATTATCTTCAAACCCGAGGATCCTCAAGACACTTTACAATAAGTATGTCTAGACCACACTCCACCAGAATTTACAAAGGACCCAACCAGTTTCGAGTAGTTTCCTTCCAGAACAGCACAGTGCGACAGTGGCGAGGATCAACTTCCTTGAGGCAGAAACCTCGGACAGCCCAGCTCTTGGTAGGCGTGGCTGACGGCGGTTTGGGGTTTGAATGAATAGTAGTGGCAATAACAAGATAGAAAAAATAGTATCTTTAGTAGCAGTTCTTTGTAGTTCATGGCATAGGCAGGGCCCTGGCAGCATTACAAGGCACAGCAGGATGTAGCTGTCACCGCAGAGTGTAAGCAGGATTAATACATGACTGTTAACTACGCATGGAGAATGTTCATTACGCCGCAACCATCACTGCCAACATAAAATTCTTTACCTTCTGTGTAAGTACTGACGCATGGGCTGATTGTCGCGTGTTGAATCGACTATTTGATGGGCGTGGTACTTCCCTAATATGCATCAATCTCACCAAGATCACTTCAGTTTTCCAGACAATTGGAATGCCACTTAAGATGGCATGGGATTCCGCCCAGGGCAAGCGCTTTGGAAAGTGAACAAGGGGCATTAAAAACTACTATTGAAATGCAGCAAATCAAACTTTTGATTTATTGGGAGTTTTAAGTCTTGGTAGGATTATTTAATCGTAAACACGTGTTCCTAACCATGGCGCGCAGCTCACTCCATCGAGCAACAAACCGGAAGACGCTGGCTGGCAGAGCCGCATTGTTTTATGGTTGCTGGTCACAGCTCTAAGCGACACTAAAGAGGTAAAGTTTTGCCATTTCCAACCCTTCTGACGGGAGTCATCCAGTGGAGATTTACCAGTTGGCAAATGTCGGAATCTGGGAACTGGCCGTCAATCTGCCTGTATGCATAACAGAAAATCACAAACCTTTCCCTCACTTAAACAGCTACCTCTAGCAGTAGATAAGTTAGCTATATTGTTAATAAAAAAATAAAATCTCGTCTAGCTAAGGTTAGATTGGGGATCCTGCCATATCCCAGTCTTTACATATTGTGCAAATCATGTTAGTCTTTGATGTAAGAGGGTTGTCTTTAGATGTGAGAATTGTGTCAGCCTTTTTTCAAAGTATTTGCTGTCTTCTAGTGAAGGTAGACAGGTGACAGACATTTTTCTGGCGTGGCCCACCCCCTATTGGCCCTAGCACGAATAATAAGTTATTTTTCTTGTTAATTGCACCCATTGAACATTTCAATGGGTGTTTCAGGCAACCTAGAGAAGAAGATGAACATGATCGTACGAGTATCTGTCAACTTTACATATTTCGGCTAGTTATACAGAATTGGTTTCTGTAAGACACATGGTTGCTGTTGCACCATTTAAAATCAAAAAACTATATTCCCTTTACCACTATTGTTGTGGTGTAGTAAAAAATCTCAGAGGAAAAAATGTTATCTAAAACAACAAAATCTACAATAAATACCACTAAGTAAGGGAGAAAGTAATATACCTTTATACGTTCACGCGCTGTTCTCATTTCCTTCACCAGAACTTTGTTCTCTGCATCCATATATAGGTTTTGGCAAAATTGTCAACTTGCATATATTCTTTGGCTCACGTTGTATAGTTCCTTTTTAGGTTGTTTTCCTTTGTTATATTTACTTCCCATTAAGTTTTCTACACATGAAAAAAAAAAAAAATCAAACTATTATCTTGTCAGGAGGTCTGTCTCGCGTCTATAGGAACTAAGGCTACATCTAAACACTCTAGTTCTTCTACTTTATTTTCTACTTTTTTTTTTTTTTTTTTTTTTTTTTTTTTTTTTTTTTTTTTTTTTTTTTTTTTTTTTTTTTCCTTTTTTTTTTTTTTTCCCACTTTTAAAGTGGTGTTTTTGAACATTAGCCTCCTCTCTCCGGACTCCCCTGGACGCAATCTCCGCCTCGCGGGGGAGTCGGGGCTGGGGGCGCCACGCGGCACCCCCGGCCGGCAGGGGTGCCTCTGAACATAATTTTTTCTCACTCAGGTTCACCGTTTCTTTGTGACCCTTATTTTTTCGTTTTCCTTTCTTTTCCTACTTCTTTCTCATCCTTTTTTTCCTTTCTTTTCGCTCTTTCTTTTTCTTTTTCTCGATGCTGTCACCCTTGGCCTTACAGCTGTGGTCTTTGTGTCGTTGATTGGCATCAGTGGGCACGTACTTCTACTTGCTCAGGAAAAAAAAGCCTTGAGGACCCAGCCACCAGTGTTACAACATAAAGGCATGCTTGTTGAGAGTGAACTGTTACATCCACTACGCAAAAATTGCCCCGATATTGGTGGTTTGGTTGCATTGGTTGATATGAAGGAGATTATTATTATGCTATTGGAGCTTAAAACTCTTGTGTGGCCGAAATGGTTTATGTCTCAAAACACCCCACTTAAAAGTGAAAAAGTAGATTTGAGAGTAGCTAGCTTCCTATCGACGCGAGACGCCTGACAAAGAAAATCGTTATTGAATCTGTGTGAAACTTAGGGAAGTTAAATTAACAAGAAAAACCCTAAAAGAAATTGAGCCAAAAGAATTATATGGCAAGTTGACAATTTTGACAACTAATACTGGATCAAGAACAAACGGTGAATGGAACTGAGAACAGCTGTAGTAAACGTATAAGGTCTATCTTCTTCTCCCTTACCTCTGTGGTATTATATAGTAAGATCTTTTTTTGTTTTGATAACCTTTTTTTCTCGATGATTATTTTTCCTACACCCCAAACATAGTGGTAAATGGATATAGTTTTTTGATTTAAATGGCAACCAGCACCATGTCTTTACAGTAAACAACTTCTGTATCATCTAGCCTGCATATGTAAAAGTTGTGACAGCATACGCCGTCCGAATCAATGTCTCATCGTTTTCATCTATGTTTGCCTGAACACCATTGAAAATGTTTCACATGGGTGCAAATTACAAGAAAATAATTATATTACGTGCTAGGCCAATAGGGGTGTGGGCCACTGTACAAAACAATGGTCTGTCAACTGTCCTACTACAACTAGAATGACTGGAAAAATACTTTGAAAAGTCTGACACAATCTCACAATATCAAGGCATGCGCATCTTGTACATCAAAGACTACAATTATTTGTCACAAGGTAGCATTGAAGACTGGAGATCTTGGCAGCGTCCACATCTAACGATAGCTAGAACTAGAGTTTTTTATTTTTTTTATTAACAATATAGCTAACTTATCTACTGACTAGTTACGCTTTTAAGTGAGGGAAAGTGCTGATTTCTGTTTATCCTGATCATGCACGATGAACGGACACCAGTTCCCGAGTTCCGCATTTGCAGTGGTAATCTCACCTGATGTCCCTCAGAAGGGTGGAAATATTGCAACTTTTACCTCTTTAGTGTAGCTTAGAGCTGTGCCACACGCAAACCATAACAATGCTGGCTCGTGCCAGCCACGTCTTCCTGTTTGGTGCTCGAGGGAGGAGCTGCGTCACACATTGGTTATGGCGAATGTTTTACGTAAATAACCTACCAGACTTAAAACTCCAATAACATCAAACCATGTTTGATTTGGCGCATTTCAATAGTAGTTAACATGCCTTGTTCACTTTCCCAAAGCGCTTCCTTGGGGAATCCCCATTGCAGCTTAAGTGGCATTCCAATTGTGGAAAACTGAAGTGATCTTGGTGAGATTGATGCATTATTATGAAGCCACCCTTCAATAGATTCAACGCTACAATCACCATGTCGCGTCTATCCTTACACAGGAAAGGAATTTATGGCATGGCAGTTATGATTGGCGTAAGAACATTCATCCATGGTTAGTTAACAGTCATGTATTCATCCGCTACACTCTGCGGTGCCCAGCGACATCCTGCTGTGCCTTGTAATGCTGCACAGGGGCCCTGCTATGCCATGAACTACAAGAACTGCTACAAACTACTATTTTTTCTCTATTTTTGTTATTGCCACTCTTCATTCAACCCAACCGGCCCGTCAGACACCGCCTACAGAGCTGGGTCTGTCCGAGGTTTCTGCCTAAAGGAAGTTTTCCTCGCCACTGTCGCCTGTTGCTTGTTCTGGAGGAAACTACTAGACGCTGTTGGGTCCTTGTAAATTCGGAGTGGGTCTCTACCTCTCTATTTTGTAAGTGTCTGAGATAACTCTTGTTTGAATTGATAATATAATAAAATTGAATGAAATTGAATGAATGTAAAATCGCTTAACTCCTGTTGCTTACTACCAAAAGCAGAATAAAATAATAAATTTGAACTTTTAAGGATTCCTCATTGTTAGCTGATATTTTGCTGAAACATCTAATATAACACTACATCTATTTACTTTATAACGTTTTATTATTAGATATTATATTTGTGATTTTAATTCCAACATCTGTAAAATGCATGTAAGTAATTCCGTTTTTTTTTTTTTTGCCAACGTAAATACTAATATGATAAATCAGATACAGATTACAAATGACTAATTTGAAAACTCATGCAGCTGATTACTAAACTACTCATTGAAATGAGTCTGCAAGTATAATATGACAGGAAAAATGAATAAGAATACTTTTTATAGATATCTGTATTGCCCCCCTTTTGTAGCAAGAAATAGGCCTATTGTACAATGTTGATGTCTGGTAAAGAGATTTCCATCCAATAAACATTTCAACCTAAAGCAAAGCTAGAGTACATTTCCCTCTTTGATCTCCCCTACAGGTTGGAAGGATTGTCCATTACGTTGCGTTGTCCATTTCGTTTGAACTACAGTACTGCAACCAACTGGAAACTTGCATAATGTAATGCGATGGACAAGTCCGCTTCCAAACTGTAGGGGGAATAAAGTGGGAAAGGTTCTCTATTGTTGCTTTAAATAAATACATAAAACTCAAGAAAAGAGGCACTCAATACACAAAGAGAAAAAAGAAGTTAAAAAAGAAAAAACAAAATACAATACAAAGAAAAGGGGTAAATTATCACATTTCCTTGAAAAAAATCTTGCAAACACATATAATAAACTTTTGTCATTAATAATTGGATAGACTCAAATGTGTGAGTAAAGCTGGCGAGATTTATACCAAGGGCTGAGGATCGTGAGAAGGGCATGTTGGAAAAACTATTGAAATGCAGCATTTGTTGGAACATCAAGACGGGAAGTGACTCGTACTGACAAAACTAGACATTGTCCCCCTGTAATCAGCTGTCAGCCTATAGCTTAAATTCAACAAAATGGGACTCTGATTGATCTCAGTTTACCGTAAAGAACACCAACAATTAAGACAACGGAGACTCATGATTTTATTCAATATTGAAAATTTATGGAAGCAAATAAGTGACCATAGATGCTTACTTGAACTTTAAAGCCACTCAATACCTAATTGAAATATTTTACTTAAACCATGTATCTGAATTTATTTATTTTCTGAATTATCCTCTTTAAATTAATATGGAAATTCTTGATTTCCATTTGGTCACAATTCAGATACCCCAAAAAAACTTTTGGATATAAAATAAAATAAAATTGAATTCATATGTACGTCCAGGCTACCCATGATGGGAGAATTGGACCTGCATGCAATCGGTGTACTTCTGACTATCAAGCACGCCTGTCAGTCACGTGATCCAGAAACCGCACGGAAATTGAACCTGTAAAGATGACTGCCAGGTAAAAAGGGGCACTCCGGTAAGTTTGCTGTTTATCTACAAATCTGTGCCTGCAACATGGATCGCTTGAAAAATCATTAGGTGCAAGGTCGATCTTGATGGGAAATATTAAAGCCACACATCCAAAGAAGTGCTGGGTAGCATACAGAACCGTAACAATGTTTTGGTGCCAACAAAATATGTCCAAATGTCTTGTTCTTGTGATAGTTCTTGAATAATGTCCACATTTTGCCAGTTCTATTCAGTTTCTTATATATTCTTGTTTGGCTGCTTGGGTGTTATACAACATTTAACATTTAAGGGAAATTAAGGAATTGTTTGGACAATTGAATCTCTCCTTGTAATAAATTGTAGTCTACTAACGTCCCAATGACATGATACATGAAAATTTACTTGGCTTCAGGATAAATATATGGCCTAGGAATAGCCAGAAGCATAGGCCTACATATTGATTTTTGAGCTTGTTATTTAAAAAAAGTTTGTAAAGTTGATCTACTGTTTTTCGTCAGGTTCCTAACATCTCACATCCTTTAAAACACGCATGTCATATCCTCACCACGACTCAGTCAAACCCCTTTAGCTGTTTGAGTTTTAATATACTGAATTCACAACCCGCCTTTGTGTGGGCAGCTGTGTGGGGATTGGTAGTAAGGATGCCGAAGAAAATATGCTGCTAATGAAACCCGGAATATGATGATTATGGTAATACACCACATCCCTGGCTGTCCTTTATGGCATCTGTCGCGACCTGGTGGCGACGAAAGTAAGAAGATAGAGCAGCGAAACTTTATTATCTGCCTGTTACCATGTTAGTAACACCCTAAATTACATCATGGTTTAATGCAGTTCAATATTGTCTAGGTTTTTGGAACTAAACCTTAATGGGAGAAAAGCATGGTTCTGACACAAAAAGTCAGGATGTCAATTCCAGAGAATGGGTGGATTTAAAGGCAACTTTAAGAGGGTGTGATCACTTTTGAAGCTTTTGAACAATTTATATATGTAGGCGTAAACATATCTTGATACAATGTTAAAGCTAGTAGCTATTCCACACTGTAAAAAAGCAAAAAACAAAAACAAATCATATTTTTTCTGATAAATGCTGACACACATCTATGTGATGGTTAGTATAGAGGTTACAAAGGTTTTGTTGACACATTTATGCTGTGCACCCCAACAAGTAAATATGTTTGTATATGTTAATAATCTTACATTTATTATTATTAATAGTAATAACATAATAGTATAAGTTCCATATTCCATACTATTGAAAGATTTTTTTATATTCTATTCATACTATTCCTACTATTTGGATTTAGGCCTATGATATCTCTACTTCAGTAGACTCTTATTAGTCACAATTCCAATAAGGCTATGAGCACTGCATTAACTAACTCTGTTCTTCACAGATGGTCTAAGGAATTATGCATGTGCTTTGAAATGTAATTTCTGATTTAATTTGAGTTGTGTCATCTTATTTCTTGGGTTTCTACTAGTTTAGCCACATGTTGTATTGGTGCAAAGGAATTTCCCCGCTGAGATCAATAATCTTTATTTACCTTTTATTCAGTTATCTAAACAACATTAGCAACATTTTCTACACCACCATCTACGTGTGGTTTACTGATTTCGGTTTGTACGTTTTTACCTTATTTCACCAGGAGAACCCCCTGTTGCCCAGTGAGGTCCTCCTGAGTACAAAAAAAAGTATGTATGACTCAAGGAGTACCGACTCAATACCACATATGGGTTTGCCCCAAAACTGTGGGTCTTGGTGATTGTCGCCACCTGCTGGACAAACACAATTTTAAATCTGTTGTATTTAAATGTGAAAAAAGTAACTGATTCTAAATCCAAAAGAAAAACGGGACTTGTAAATCCAATACAGATGTTGCATATAGTTCCAGTTTAAAAGTTTTGTCCGTACAAAGTTCAAATAGCACTGTTAGCTACTTTAGGTGTCATAAAATATATATTGAAAGAATGTATATGAAACGTAGGTACAAAGTACATGCTATTTGCTGGTTTCATCCAAACTTTATAGGGGAGGATAAGGAAACTACTCATGACTCATAGCAATAATTCATTTAATTTGATTTGATTTGTATAGCGCTAAATTACACAACAACCGTACTCTGTGATGTTATTACAAAAACCCAAAGTTCCAAACCAAGCGCAGCACTAGGCACAAGGCAAGGAAAAAATTTCTTGCAAGAGGCAGAAACTTCAAGCAGAACCATGGCTCAGGGTGGGCGGTCTCTGCCTCGACCAGTTGGGGTAAGAAAAGAGACAGAGAGAGAGAGACACAGACAGACAGACAGAGAAGACATGGAGATTGTAGTAGAGGGTGTTGAGCAGGAACATGGAGGCAGCAGGTGACTCCAACCACAGATCCACTCCACAGCTCTAGAGCCAGAAACAACCTGCAAAAGTACTCACTTCCCCTACTAAAAATACTCTGGTAAAAGTAGAAATACTGTTTTAACTTCGTAACTCAAGTAAAGTAACAAAGAACAGGCTTGGAAATTTACTTAAAGTATATAAGTAAAAGTATAGCCTTGCAAAATGCCAAAGCTACCTGGACCACACACATGTACTACGTAGAGGCACACTGAGAAACTTCAGTGGACTAGGAAAAAGTCTCTTTATGCCTTTGCCTACTTTTAAATGGAGTCAGCCAATAGGCCTAAAACATCACATATGTTATATTGTGACAGAGACTGGGACTCCAGGTTCAAGATTCTGACTGAGTAGCAAGATATGAATTCAACTGTGATTCTGTGAGAATTCACAGATCAAGTTTCTCTTTTTTAATCTTGTCCTAAAATTTAAATAAATCTACATGTATGTGTGTGTGCTCAAATTTGACTTTGGAAAGGAAATAAGGGTAATATGAATTACAAACAGACATTATTAGAAGTTCCCATACTTTTAGAGTTATGCAGCACATTGGCCAGGAGTCATTCTTGATGCCGACTATCTCAAACATCTCTCTCTGATAAGGCCGAGATAATGTGAACATCTTGCTGCTTGTCTGCCAAATCTCTGGGATCTCTGTTTTCTCTTTTTCAATCATGTCGCCGTCCATAACTATTATACCACTAACGTTAGCGCCACTAAGCCATAATGATTTGCCACAAATGAATGCAGAATGCCTCAGAATCTTTGAGTCGTCTTAGTGTTCGTCAATTGCAACATACTATAGTCCCATCCAATTAGATGAATATGGTATTGACAACAAACATCATAACATCATCCAGTGAAATTATTTGAAACTTGTTAGTGAGGACTGATAAGGACTGTATTTAAGCTGATTCTGGTTTCCAACTGCCCCCAGGTGTGTCTGTTAAAACACAGACAGAGACACACCTCTCTGCGGTTCAACGTGCAATGTAGCTAACAGGGGAAGAACACAAACAACTAAATCACTAGCTAACTTACTTTAATTGTGCCAGAACTACAGACACATACAACAACAGGCTTAAATGAACTGACAACATAAGTTATAACCAATGTTCTCAAAGATGCACACACACAATCCCAATGCTTATCTTTTTTATTTTCTTCACTTTTCTCTCCATGTGTGGCGCGCCCGCTCGTGGTTGTGAGGCACGTGTCTGTGTGTTGTCCGACATGACACCTAATTTACAAAACTAAAGTAATGAGCCAATTTTTTTTTAATGTAAGGAGTAGAAAGTACCCTATTTGTGTTAAATGTAGGAGTAAAAGTAAAACGTCACCACAAAAAATGTACGTAAAAATATCAGAAAAATCTACTACAGTACAAGTTCGTACTTCGCATCTCTAGATACATCACACAATGGTCTCCATCAAATGTGTCATTAGTAATTAAAAGTATGAAGTATTTAAAGTATCATGCAATATAGTGCTGCTGTAATCTTAATGTGAAATGTTTTTAAAGAACATTATTAGCTTCACAAAGCCTGATTGACAAATGTCTGCTTTTAAAAAATAACTGTATTCTCCACTTTAATGCTAATAATAACTTTAACATGAATCTGTTATATGTACAGAGATTGAAAAACAAAACAATGAAATTGTTTGTGGGTATATTTCACATTACCACATCAACATGATTGTGTTTTTTTTGTTAAGGTGATGAATCTGAGCTTTAAAACATGTGATGTGACAAGTCTTACAATTTTACTCTCTTCATAGCTGCTCCTTGATTGGGAAAAATTTAAATTAGAAAACTAATACACTAAATGGGGTTTACCATTTTTTAACAAACTGTAAAGCACTGATGTTCAACCAATTCATTTCTTGTCAGGTTTATGTAATGTTTAATATTTTCTGCTTAAAAAAGTGACTTAAACAATTACTCACTATCACAATGTATCTGATTCATTTTTCTATTAATTTATCGACTTTAATTAATAAGAAAAATATATTTAGTTTTGCACATTCCCTGACCTAAAGAATCCTGAGACTACCAGTGAAATGAAATTGATTTAGAAGTTACCAATTTACCACTGTGACCTAATTATATACCTTTTTCTTTACAGCAACACTTAATGTTAATGAATAACCCTTGAATATGCTAAGTCAAGGTGGTTTTGATAAGCCCATGCCATAGTTGTTGCCAGCTATTATTTTTGTCTAAACTATGAGCTAATAGAACTAATAACACTAAAGTCAGTAATTTATGAGTACAGCCAACTGGCCGGCTGGTGTGTGTATAAGTTGTACAAAGATCACCAGAAAACTCCACAGGGCACCTTTAAGAGGAATTCAGAACCAGGTTTACATTGCTGTCCAGAGCTCCACTCTAAAGTGTGGCTGTGGAGTAACTTTCCAACTTGTTAGCAATTTTTGTTTTGTCAGTTAAGGACTTTAGCAATTGAAACTTTATATTATGGGAGAGGAAAGTTTCTAAGTTGCTGTCATTTCTTATGCTGCTGATGGTGATCAAGGGCACAGTTCAGTACACAGGCTACTATGACTCATTAGCCTTTATTTAGAATTTACAATGACAAAACCTGATTTCAAATTACTTTTTGGGGACAAATAACCACCAGAGGGGCCTGGGCACCTTGTTGATTTGAAATAACAGCTTTAGTTTTGCCTAGAGCCCACAGTCTATACTAGGGCCCCAGAACCCAACCGTCATTTTATTTTTTCTAGTGATTATGATTTAATTGGTTTATTGATTTATCACATAAGGTCACTTTAATCATCACGTTGAGCACTTCTCGCCCGTACAATTTTTGTTTTTTTTAATAATTTGGTGGCTCAGGAAGAGCTCCCTCATTCTGAAAAATAATCCCTTTGACATTACTATAATATTTATTATCAGTTTATCTCAGCTTGGTTTAGAGTTACAAAGAGCCTGCAAATACAACTGTGGGCGTGAATTGAAAGACTGCCCATTCTCCAACAGGGAGGGTTCTATGAATGTTACCAGCTGCATTATAGGAATGTAGATTTTAACTTTTAGTTCTTTGTCAAGCAGCATTGGTTTTCTCTTATGGAAGTGAATACTTTCAAAACATCCTTTCTTTGCAAATAGTGGATATTTGTATGCTGTTAGAAAGACAGTAACAAAGTAACAGACCCCTTTCCAAACACACAATATATGCCAGTATGACTAAACCTTACATTTACACCAAACAGATATTAATGATCACACCATAATATGTAAGTTGCACCACAATCATTAACAGAAACTGGTGAGGAACCCATACAAATAGGTGGATTAATGAAGACATTTTAATCTAAAAATTCTTACCCAGGGGATCAGTTTACAACAAACACAGTGCTGTCAGGAAGGGTCTCTCACAGGCAGAAATTACAAGCCGGTGTTTCCAATGTTCTTCCCAAGCTCTTCTGCAGAAGCTTCAAGGCAAAGGTTGACCACCTAAAATGCAGTGGTTTTCCAAGGAAACAGCAGATAAAAGATACATCAACTGACTCCCTTCACATTTGAAAGATGTCACATTAACAGTTATTTCTGTCCAACCAACAATATTGAAACAACCACAAGCAACGTTTGGTATTATGTTTGATAATTGACTTTCCAAGTGTCAATTTTTTTAATTGAACTTTTCTATCAATTGACTACTCAAATATGGTATGATAAATGGTTAATGTTATGCCTTGATTTTTTTTTGATTTTTTTACAAAAAGCATTTTGTCCCTTAAGAAATTCTCCATCGAGGACACTGATAAATAGACTATGTGGCTACACACAAGAGAGTATCACTGATTTTATCAAAAATAACATTATCGCCCTTTTCTTCGGTGCCTGAGTGCTTCCATGTAAAAGATGAGTTATCATCAATATTCTCATCATTCAACATGACATATTTGGTCCGGAGACTTGTAAAACCTCCACATGAACAGGATTAAACATGCTTTGCGCCTCTCAGTGATGATTCAGAGCCATCTGCGCAGCGGCACTGGCTGGGCTGAGGAAACACCTCCATGGAGCGCCCCGTTGTGCTGGTTAGAGTGGTCATGCCATGCACCTCTCGCTGGCTGCGGATGGTGTGGCCTACTGCTCGCCTGTTATGCTCAGGAAGACATCAGTGCCAACGTGTTTGAAGCGCACAGCCTCATCACCGCTCCCAGTGGATGCCGTCACACGGCACTGTCCACACGTCCAGGTCGTCACCCCGCCATTCTCTCCAAAGGCGCTGACTTCCTGCAGTATTAAGAGAACAGACCTAAACAAACAATGAATGTATCCTACTAACAAAAATGTGTTTTTATCCAAGGCCTGACTTATCTTCCTTTGTGCCATAGAGCTCCATTGTCCAAACTATATATTAAAAAAATACACATGTACAACAATAACAGTGAGTGTGACTGTCTGACCTGGTTATTAGACAGCGTGAGCTGAAGTGGTGTGTGTGGAGGTTTCACCAGTCTTCATGTTGTGATGCTATGGCCTGACCACACTTGATGGCTGCCGCCCGCGTTGACACGGACGGTTGGCTTCCCACGATCTGCCAATAACTGTTGGCATCATCTGCATTCTCCACACCAGTTACAGACTGCTGTCCACTGCCTACAAACCACACACACACACACGCACGCACGCACGCACGCACGCCAGATCCCACATTGCTTTGTTTAAAATGGCATTTTTTACTTTATTTAATTTTTTTTTACTTTATAAAACTTTTAGTAGGTTTAGTTTTAGTTAAGCAATTAAACACCAATTAAGTCTCTTTGTGTAAACAGTAGACCTTAAGTACCAACAATAAAGCACTCTTGGTTTTTGTAGTGGTTAAACAGTGTATTCTTCTGGCCGTGAGTATGTGTGCAGTAAGGCTATAGACCTTGACAGTGCCACCCACTTTTTAAATGGCTCTGGTTCCGGAAGTGTTTTTCACAGTTCACTATCTCTGTTGCTTTACAATAAAATGCTATATAGAGTTTTCAAGCTATAATGCGTAGTTTCTGTTGCCCCCATGAAGAATTCTAGTAATACAAACACTGTTGGTGCATCCACATACCCAGACTTCAGTGATCGACACCAACCCCTCTTCCTCCAGGTTCTACAGTAGTAGCAGCATTAACCCGTCAAATAAATAAAATTTCAATTTTCAATTAAATTTTAATTATATAGCATTAATCACAACAGCTATCTCATTGCTCTTTTCATGAAGAGCAGGTCTAGACCGTACGTCTGTGATGTTATTTACAGAACCATACATCAAGGAAGACAGGGATGAAAAAAAAACATGATGAACTCCTCAGTGGACCAACTATTCTTATTTTATTACCAAACCCGAGTTTTGCTCTTCTCAGAAAAAGAATGAAAAATAATTTTGAGCATTTCTTAAAATGTCTTAGATTATATTATACGTAGCTGATTTACATTTGTATTGATTGAAAGAAACTATCAAATGGTCTGTTTAGATTCTGAAAATAATATATTAAATACATTAACATATATGAATATGTGTCCATTCATAATCCATGTCCATTCCAGTCATAATCGACCTTGAAAAGCAAAAAAACCTGTGACGGCTTCTCTGCACGTGCAAATGACACTATTACATCAATACACTAATCATTTCATATTTAAAATAAGTGTATCTATAACTGATTGTCAAAGTAGGGAATTATTGTTAAAGAAAATTAATGCTTTTATATTTCACCTTATTTATAATTTGTTTAGACTACAATGTAAGTTTTATCAAGATATGCCACTATGGTGAATGTAAGCTATTATATTACCAAAAAATAAAAGCACTCATATGTTAAGCTACTGCAGGGAGTTCTATGACATGTTTTTATTTTGTATTTTGTTATGGTAACCTTAAACCAAACAACTTTTTAAGCATTTCACTGTCGC
Organism: Etheostoma spectabile; assembly: GCF_008692095.1. Taxonomy (NCBI): domain Eukaryota; kingdom Metazoa; phylum Chordata; class Actinopteri; order Perciformes; family Percidae; genus Etheostoma; species Etheostoma spectabile. Next base: position 266,908 of record NW_022605589.1, on the reverse strand, counting down.
AGACACATTCTATCATTGAAAAAAATATCTGAGAGTGTGCTGGAGTTGTGGCTTGTACCGTCGTCTCATCATTTGTGTAAGGTGGCATAAAACTCAGTCCGAGCTGTCAATCTTTTTCCCGTCTTGTGGTTCCGACTAAATCAAACATGTTTGACGTTACCGTAAATTGTCTTGGTAGTAAAACCTTTTAGTCTGTGACTAAAAACTCAGTGCATTATGACAGATTGTCTTTTGATGTGGATGGTGTCAGACCTTATATTTTTTTACGTCTAGTGTATGGTAGCCATTAGCTGCCATCCTGAATGTAAGGGATAATGATGAGCAGGCGTTGTTTTAGCGTATGGAACCCCACCGGACAGATCGGCAGAACATAAACATATATGACACATTATTCTACTGTGACAACACAATTCATTTTACAATAAAATTGGACCATCATGGTAGGGAAACACAGAACTATGTAACTAGAAAGTTTTTGAAAATTAGGGATTTGTGTAAATTCACTAATGAATGATCTAGGCGAGACATAGTAGATTCCTGGTTTTAGTTTCATGATAGTATGATTTCCTAGAGCAGAACTCCTTAGCTAGATTATTTTCAATGGATAATTTTATACAGTATTATCAGTTCAAATGATAAAATAATGCTGTCCACACTCTTAGGCACAGTATTTAGTTGCATCTATTTCTACAATGCCAAGACTCATGGTAGGCTACCACAGTATGCAGAATCAAGTAAGGGAAAAAGGTGACAATAATATTAACATATTTCAATATTTCAATCATTATTTTTTTCATTTCAGGCAGAACTCTGAACCTAACTTACCTGGGCAGCTGACTACTCGGTAAAATTAGAAAGACATTCGCAGATTCAAACTTCCGGGATCAATAACTCTGATTCGACTTATCATTCCTTTCGTAGTAAGGTTAACACCGAGCTACAAACTCATTTTCATCCAAACGAACCGTCCTTGAATCTGGAGAAATAACTTGTTCTCTACGAGCACCGGTGGAGAGACGGCAGCGAGACGAGGGCTAGGGACCGTCTACAAATTAAAACACCGACTAGAGATACCACAAAATATTCATTAATTTACTCATTAATAAGGTAGTGCCTCCATACTTACCTTGTTTATTACTTGTGTACTATTGTACTACACAGTATTTATCAAAATAACCAAAAACACAATTTTGTTGAATTTCTTTTACAAATTATTCATAGGCTAGTTATTATAGAAGCTGATTCAGGTTTCTAAAAGGCTAGACACATGATATGGGACTGCCGGTTGTACTACAACAGTTATTTACAAAAATAACACAAAACCCTAATTTTGGTGAATTTTCTTTGCCAAAATCATTCAATAGTTCTTATAGAAATGAGATTCAGGTCTCTAAAGGGCTAGAAATAGAGGTGGACCCCTGCTGAAGAGGAAACTACTAGAACTGTGGTTCCTTTAAATTTTGGAGTGTGGTCTATCTGTAAGTGTCTGAATAACTCTTTGTTATGATTGATACTATAAATAAAATTGAATTGAATTGAATGAATTGCTGGTTATACTACAGCAGTTATTTCTCAAAAATACCCATATTTTGTAATTTTGGTGAATTTCTTTAGCAAAATCATTCAAAGTTATTATAGAAATGATGATTCAGGTCTCTAAAGGCTAGACACATAGAAGGACCCCTGCTGGTTATACTAGACAGCGTTATTATCAAAAATACCCAAACATAATTTTGGTGAATTTCGTTTGCCAAAATCATTCAATAGAAATGATGATTCAGGTTTCTAAAAAGGCTAGACCACTAGATTGGACGGCTGGTATACTACAGCAGTTTATTTAC
>NW_022605589.1:263129-265042 GCF_008692095.1 Etheostoma spectabile | reverse complement strand
AGCCGGGAATTTCGGTAACTACAGGCAGTTTATTTCTCCAAAATCAGCACAAAACCTAATTTGGTGAATTATTGTTGCTAAACTTCAATAGTATATAGCTAAATGAATGATTCAGGTCTTTAAGGCTGACACAGAAAGACCCCTGCCTGTTATACTACCGTATACAGCGTTTATTTCTCAGATAAGTATCACAACTATTAATTTTGAGTGAATTATTTTGCATAAATCATTCAATATTTAATAAGAAATGAGATTCTGGTCTCTGAATAAAAATAGCAATAAGACACATAGATGGATGCCCTGCTGGTTATACTACACACACGGTTATTTCTCAAAAATACACAAAATTAATTTGGTGAATTTTTTATTTGCAAAATCTCAATAGTTCTTATAGAATGATCTTGTTCGTCTCTATAAGGGCTAGACCATAGAAGACCCCTGCTGGTTTACTACACAGTTATTTTCAATCAAAAATCCATAACTTTTGGTGAATTTATTTTGCACTAAATCTTTCATATTTATTTATAGAATGATGATTCAGGTCTCTTAAAGTAGACTTAGAGGTGGATCCCTGCTGGTTATACTACCTAGTTATTCCTCAAAATACCATTTGTAATTTTGTGTGAATTTATTTGCAATAATCATTCAAGATTATTTAGAAATGCGATGTTCAGGTCTTAAAAGGCTAGACACATAGATAGAGCCCTGCGGTTATACTACACGGTTATTTCTCAAAATACCATATTTGAATTTTGTAATTTATTTTGATAAATCTTCAATAGTATTATAGAAATGATGATTCAGTCTTTAAAGGCTAGACACATAGAAAACCCCTGCTGTTTATCTACACACAGTTATTTCTCAAAATATCAAAAACTAATTTTGTTTTGTGAATTTTTTTGCATAAATCATTCAATAGTTATTATAGAATGATTCAGGTCTTTAAAGGCTAGACACTAGAAGACCCCTGCTGTTATATACTACACAGTTATTCTCTAAAAAATACACCATATTGAATTTTGTGAATTTATTGTCATAAATCTGTCATAGTATTATAAAATGATGATTCAGGTCTCTAAAGGGCAAACAACATAAGAAGACCCCTGCTGTTTATACTACAGCAGTTGATTTCCAAAATACACCATATTGTAATTTTGGTGAATTATTTGGCATAAATCATTCAATGTTATTATGAAATGATGATTCAGGTCTCTTAAAGGCTAGACACAATAGAGACCCCTGCGGTTATTACTCAGCAGTTATTTCTCAAAATAACCATATTTCCTAATTTGTGTGAATTTTTTTGCCAAAATCTTTAATAGTTGTTATATATATATCACGCTGTGGTGGTGTCCCCATTAAAAGGCCTTCATACTTCTCTACAGTGATCAACATCTTAGATCATGTCCTCGCTGCTGTCACGGGTCATCCCCTTTTAACCAATAAAATGAATAGTGCAAGGGGTGCAATTTCCCAGCCATGCAGCAAATGTTTCGGTCAACAATTATGCAACAAGGACTGAGTCTCTGGTAATAAAAGTAGTGTGTTATTTTTGGTTGTATATTTACCCGTTGTAGAATTGGGTAATTAGTTTTTTTCGGTACTGCAGGTCCTTAACGTAAATTGAATAACCTTTTATATGACTGTAATGCTTAAACTGAAGCAGATAACGATGATTTTAGAAGCCAAATGTAACCATTCCTTATAATTCTGACCACAAAGAGCCATTTGTAAAAGAATTTGTAAAAACTCTTGCCTTAGGGGGTATCTTTGGACCTAACTGTTACCTTGAGGAACATCACGCATCAAAAATAACCAAAAACATAATTTTGGCTCCTTACTTTCGCAATATTTATTGTTTTTCTCTACAGTCCCTGACAAGTCTTGTCGCTTGTGTACAAATTGACCTGAAG
>NW_022605589.1:262989-263119 GCF_008692095.1 Etheostoma spectabile | reverse complement strand
ATATATTTCTAATCAAGATTTATTTACATGAAATGGATCATTTTAATCCCAACAGCTTTTGTAATAATGTTACAGTGCAAAACGAAACTGTCAAAAAGTATTCTAATATTCACAGCTTGGTAAAGCCCAT
>NW_022605589.1:251644-262778 GCF_008692095.1 Etheostoma spectabile | reverse complement strand
ACCAGATCCACTGCTGATGTGGCAGACACCTTCAATGTGTCTCAGCATCAAGTACAGAAGATTAAAAAAACATCTGAAGACACTGGAGATGTTTCTGACAAGCCCAGGTCAGGCAGACCCCGCAAGACAACTTCTGTTTTTCAATTGTCTTTTGTTTAGTGCTGGCTTCTGGGCTGATTCGACCATATGGAGGCCATTTCGAGACAGAATCCGACAAACCGTTCAGGTTGACACAGGACTTCAGGGACAAGTCTGGTGGAGCTCTGCTGCAGTGGAAAATGGGCTGCCTTGGATTTCGAGCCAACAAACGTCCTCTCGAGCAGTTGTCTTGCGGGGTCTGCCTGACCTGGCTTGTCAGAAATCATCTCCAGTGTCTTCAGATGTTTTTTTAATTTTCTGTTACTGATGCTTGAGCACATTGAAGGTGTCTGCCACTCAGCAGTGGATCTGGTCTTCGCCTCTTGATAATCAAAACTTAGTCTCAGGGTGAATCTTAGGCATGTTTGCGAGATGTCTAGTTGCAGTTGATGTGAAGGTCTAGTGTACTGGGGTTGTTTTATACAACACTGAGACCTAATTGATCCATTTTTGTCCAGGTGAGCATCATATGACAAGGCAACAACACTTATGTCTTTGCAAAAATGGACTCAATGGGCTTTACCAAGCTGTGAATATTAGAATACTTTTTGACAGTTTCGTTTTGCACTGTAAACAATTACAAAAGCTGTTGGGATTAAAATGATCCATTTCATGTAATAATCTTGATTAGAAATATATTCAGCGGCATTCAGTGCAATTTGTACACAAGCGACAAGACTTGTCAGGGACGTAGAGAAAACAAAAAATATTGCGAAAGTAAGGAGCCAAAATTATGTTTTTGGTTATTTTTGATAATAACTGCTGTAGTTAACAGCAGTCCCATATCTATGTGTCTAGCCTTTTATGAAACTGAATCATCATTCTATTGAATGATTTTGGCAACGAAATTCACCAAATTATGTTTTGGGTTATTTTGATAAACTGCTGTAGTATAACCAGCAGGGGTCCTTCTATGTGTCTAGCCCTTTAGAGACCTGAATCATCATTCTATAATAATTGAATGATTTTGGCTAAAGAAATCACCAAAATTACAATATGGTATTTTTGAGAATAATGCTGTAGTATAACCAGCAATTCAATTCAATCAATTCAATTTATTTATAGTATCACATCATAACAAGAGTTATCTCAAACACTATACAGATAGACCACACTCCAAAATTTACAAGGAACCAACAGTTCTATGGTTCCTCTTCAGCAGGGTCCACCTCTATGTCCCCTTTAAGAGACCTGAATCCTCATTCTATAAGAACTATTGAATGATTTGGCAAAAGAAATTCACCAAAATTAGGTTTTGTTATTTTGATAAATAACTGTTGGAGTACAACCGGCAGCCCATATCTATGTGTCTAGCCTTTTTAGAAACCTGAACAGCATTTCTATAATAGCCTATTGAATAATTTGTAAAAGAAATTCAACAAAATTGTGTTTTTGGTTATTTTGATAAATAACTGTTGTAGTACAAACTACCAGTACACAAGTAATAAACAAGGTAAGTATGGAGGCACTACCTTATTAATGAGTAAATTAATGAATATTTTTTGTGGTATCTCTAGTCGGTGTTTTAATTTGTAGACGGTCTAGCCCTCGTCTCGCTGCCGTCTTCCACCGGCTGCTCGTAGAGAACAATGTATTTCTCCAGATTCAAGGACGGTTCGTTTGGATGAAAATGAGTTTTTGTAGCTCGTTGTTAACTTACTACGAAAGGAATGATAAGTCGCAGTCAGAGTTATTGATCCGGAAGTTTGAATCGCGAATGTCTTTCTAATTTTACCGAAGAGTCAGCTGCCCAGGTAAGTTAGGTTCAGAGTTCTGCATGAAATGAAAAAAATAATGATTGAAATATTGAAAATATGTTAATATTATTGTCACCTTTTCCCTTACTTGTTCTGCATAATTGGTAGCCTACTATGAGTCTGGCATTGTAGAAATTAGATGAACTAAATACTGGGCCTAGAGTGTGGACAGCATTTATTTTTATCATTTGAACTGATAATACTGTTAAAATATCCATTAGAAATAATCAGCTAAGGAGTTCTGCTCTAGGAAAATCATATTCAGAAAAATAACCAGGAATCTACTATGTCTGCCTAGCTATTCATTAGTGAATTTACACAAATCCCTAATTTTCAAAAAAATTTCTAGTTACATAGTTCTGTGTTTCCCTACCATGATGGTCCAATTTTATGTTAAAATGAATTGTGTTGTCACAGTAGAATAATGTGTTCAATATATGTTTATGTTCTGCCCTGATCTGTCCGGTTGGGGTTCCATACGTAAAACAACCGCCTCGTCTTACTTATCCCTTACATTCAGGTGGATGCATATGGTTACATACACTGACTGTAAAAAAATACTAAGGTCTGACACCATCTCACATCAAAAGACAAATGTCATAATGTCACTGAGTTTTTAGTCACAGACAAAAGGTTTTACTACCAAGAACAATTTACGGTAACGTCAACACATGTTTGATTTAGTCGGAACAACAAGACGGGAAAAAGACTTGACAGCTCGGACTGAGTTTTATGTCCACCTTACACAAATATTTGAGACGACGGTACAAGCCACAACTCCAGCCACACTCTCATGATTATTTTTTTCAATGATGAAATGTGTCTGCGACAGTGAAATTGCTTAAAAAGTTGTTTGGTTTAGGTTACCATAACAAAATACAAAATAAAAACATGTCATAGAACTCCCTGCAGTAGCTTACATATGAGTGCTTTTATTTTTTGGTAATATAATGCTTACATTCACCATTAGTGCATATCTTGATAAACCTTACATTGAATAGGCAATAACAAATTATACAATAAGGGAAATATAAAAGCATTAATTTCTTTAACAATAATTCCCTACTTTGACAATCAGTTATAGATACACTTATTAAAATATGAAATGATTAGTGTATATGATGTAATAGTGTCATTTGCACGTGCCAGAGAAGCCGACAGGTTTTTAAATTGCTTTTCAAGGTCGATTATGACTGGAATGGACATGGATTATGAATGCACATATTCATATATGGATGTTTTAATATATTATTTTCAGAATCTAACAGACCATTTGTAGTTTCTTTTCAATCAATACAAATGTAAATCAGCTACGTATAATATAATCTAAGACATTTAAGAAATGCTCAAAATTATTCTTTCCTTCTTCTTCTGAGAAGAGCAAAAATCGGGTTTGTAATAAAAATAAGAATAGTTGGTCCACCTGAGGAGTTCATCATGTTTTTTTTTTCATCCTCTGTCTTCCTGATGTATGGTTTCTGTAAATAACATCACAGAGTACGGTCTAGACCTGCTCTTTCATGAAAAGAGCAAGAGATAGCTGTTGTGATTTATGCTATATAATTAAAATTAATGAAATTGAAATTTTATTTATTGTTACGGGTTAAATGCTGCTACTACTGTAGCAACTCTGGAGGAAGAGGGTTGTGGTGCTCGATCACTGAAGTCTGGGTCATGTGGATGCACAACATGTGTTTGTCATTACTTAGAATTCTCATGGGGGCAACAGAAACTAGCATTATAGCTTGAAAACTCTATATAAGCATTTTATTGTAAAGTCAAACGGATAGTGAACTGTGAAAAACACTTCCGCGAACCAGAGCCATTAAAAGTGGGTGGCAATGTCAAGGTCTATAGCTTACTGCACACATACTCCCGGAGAAGACTACACTGTTTTACCACCTACAAAAACCAAGAGTGCTTTATTGTTGGGACTTAAGGTTACTGTTACACAAAGAAGACTTAATTGGTGTTAATTGCTTAACTAAAAAATAAACCTCTATAAAGTTTTTATAAAGTAAAAAAAAATTAAATAAAGTAAAAAGTGCCATTTAAACAAAGCTCAATGTGGGATCTGTCGTGTGCGTGCGGCGTGCGTGCGTGGTGTGTGTGGTGTTTGTAGGCAGTGGACAGCAGTCTGTAACTGGAGTGGAGAATGCAGATGATGCCAACAGTTATTGGCAGATTCGTGGGAAGCCCAACCGTCCGTGTCAACGCGGGGCAGCATCAAGTGTGGTCAGGCCTACGCATCCACACATGAAGACTGGTCGAAATCCCACACACACAATTCAGCTCAACGTGTCTAATAACCAGTCAGACAGTCACATCACTGTTATTTTGTACATGGGTATTTTTTAATATATAGTTTTTGGACAATGGAGCTCATGGCACAAAGGAAGATAAGTCAGGCCTTGGATAAAACATTTTTGTTAGTAGGATACTATCTGTTTGTTTAGGTTGTTCTCTTAATATGCAGGAAGTCAGCGCCTTTGGAGAGAATGGCGAGGGTGACGACCTGGACGTGGGGACAGTGCGTGTGACGGCATCCACTGGGCGTGATGAGGCTGTGCGCTTCAAACACGTTGGCACTGATGTCTCCTGAGCAATAACAGGCGAGCAGTAGGCCACCCATCCGCAGCCAGCGAGAGGGCAGGTGCATGGCACCACTCCTAACCGCACAACTGGGGCGCCCAGGAGGGTGTCTTCCTCCAGCCCAGCAGGTTCCGCTGCGCCACGAGAGCTCTGACATCATCACTGAGAGGCGCAAAGCATGTTTAATCCTGTTCATGTGAGGTTTTACAAGTCTCCTGACCAAATGTCATGTGAATGAGGTAGAATATTGACTGATAACTCATCTTTACATGTGAAGCACTCAGGCACCGAAGAAAAGGGGATAATGTTATTTTAATAAAATCAGTGATACTCTATGTAGTGTAGCCACATAGTCTATTATCAGTGTCCTCGATGGAGAATTTCTAAGGGACAAAATGCTTTGTAAAAAAATCACAAAAAAAATCAAGAGCAAACATTACCATTTATCATACCATATTTGAGTAGTCAATTGATAGAAAGTAATCAATTATAAAAAATTGATCACTTGTAAAGTCAATTATCAACATAATACAAACGTTGCTTGTTGCTTGTTTCAATATTGTTGGTTGGACAGAAATAACTGTTAATGTGACATCTTTCAATTGTGAAGGGAGTCAGCTTGTGTATCTTTTATTGCTGTTTCCTGGAAAACCACTGCATTTTAGGTGGTCAACCTTTGCCTTGAAGCTTCTGCAGAAGAGCTTGGGAAGAACATTTGGAAACACGGCTTGTAATTTCTGCCTGTGAGAGACCCTTCCTGACAGACCTGTGTCTTGTGCTAAACTGATTCCCGGGTGTAAGAATTTTTAGATTAAACTGTCTCATTAATCTCACCTATTTGTATGGCTGTCCTCACCAGTTTCTGTTAATGATTGTGGTGCAACTTACATATTATGTTGTGATCATTATATCTGTTTGGTGTAAAATGTAAGGTTTAGTCATACTGCATATATTGTGTTTTTGGAAAGGGTTTGTTACTTTGTTACTGTCTTTCTACAGCATACAAATATCTCACTATTTGCAAAGGAATGTTTTGAAAGCATTTCACTTATAAGAGAAAACCAATGCTGCTTTGACAAGAACTAAAAGTAAATCACTTTCTATAAGCAGCTGGTAACATTTCATAGACCTCCCATGTTGGAGAAGGTCACGTCTTTCAAACTTCACGCCATCAGTTGTATTTGCAGGCTCTGTAACTCTAAATCCAAGCTGAGTAACAATGATATAAATATTATAGTAATGTCAAAGGGATTATTTTCTCAGATGATGGGAGCCTTCCTGAGCCACAAATTATTAAAAAAACAAAAAATTGTACGGGCTGAGAAGTGCTCAACGTGATGATAAAGTGACCTTTATGTGATAAATCAATAAACATTAAATCATAATCACTAGAAAAAATAAAATGACTGGTTGGGTTCTGGGGCCCTAGTATAGACTGTGGGCTCTAGGCAAACATAAGCTGTTTATTTCAAATCAACAAGGTGCCCCAGGCCCTCTGGTGGTTTTATTGTCCCCAAAAGAATTTGAACTCAGGTTTTGTCATGTTAATTCTAAAATAAAGGCTAAGAGTCATAGTATCTGTGTACTGAACGTGCCCTTGATCACCATCAGCAGCATAAGAAATGACAGCAACTTAGAACTTTCCCCTCCCATAATATAAAGTCTTCAAGCTAAAGTCCTCTACTGACAAAAACAAAATTGCTAACAAGTTGGAAAGTTACTCCACAGCCACACTAAGAGTGGAGCTCTGGACAGCAATGTAAACTGTCGGATATTTCTCTTAAGGTGCCCTGTGGAGTTTTCTGTTGATCTTTGTACAACTTAATCCACCCACAGCCGGCCAGTTGGCTGTACTCATAAATACTTGCTTTATGTGTTATTAGTTCTATTAGCTCATAGTTTAGACAAAATAAATAGTCTGGCAACAACTATGGCATGGGCTTTATCAAAACCACCTTGACTTAGCATACTTCAAGGGTTTTCATTAACATTAAGTTTGCTGTAAAGAAAAAGGCTATTAATTGGTCACAGTGGTAAATTGGTACACTTCTAAATCAATTTCATTTAACCTGGTAGTCTACAGATCTTTTAGGTCAGTGAATGTGCAAAACTAAATATATTTTTTCTATAATTAAAGTCGATAAATTAATAGAAAAATGAATCAGATACATTTGTGATAGTTGAGTAATTGTTTAAGTCACTTTTTAAGCAGAAAATATTAAACATTACATAAACCTGACAAGAAATGACTGTTGTTGATGACATCAGCTGCTTTACACGTTGTTAAAAATGGTAAACCCATTTTAGTGGTATTAGTTTAATTTAAATTTTTCCCAATCAAGGGCAGCTATGAGAAGAGTAAATTGTAATGACTTGTCACATCACATGTTTTTAAAGCTCAGATTCACACCTTAACAAAAAAAACAAATCATGTGGTTGTTTTGTAATGTGAAATATTCACCTTACAAAATTCATTGTTTTGTTTTCACTCTGTACAATTAACAGATTCATGTTAAAAGTAATTAGCATTTTTAAAGTGGAGAATACAGGTATTTTTTAAAGCAGACATTTGTCAATCAGCTTTGTGAAGCTACTAATGTTCTTTAAACATTTCCACATTTAAGATTTACAGCAGCACTATATTGCATGTATCTTTTAAATACTTTCTTTTATTACTAATGACCATTTGATGTAGACCATGTGTGATGTATCATCGAGATGCGAAGTAACACTTGCTACGTAGTAGATTTTCTGATATTTTAGTTACAATTTTTGTGGTGACGTTTACTTTTACTCCTTAATTTTAACACAAATGGGTACTTTCTACTCCTTACATTTAAAAAAAAATTGGCTCATTACTTTAGTTTTGTAAATAGGTCGATGTCGGACAACAACACAGACACGTGCCTCACACCACGAGCGGCGGGCGCGCACCACATGAGAAGAAGTGAAGGAAAATAAAAAGGATAATCAGTTGGGATTGTGTGTGTGCTCTTGAGAACATTGTTGTATAACTTAGTTTGTCAGTTCATTTAAGCCTGTTGTTGTTGTGTCTGTAGTTCTGGCACAATTAAAGTAAGTTAGCTAGTGATTTAGTTGTTTGTGTTTTCCCTGTTAGCTACATTGCACGTTGAATCCGAGAGATGTGTCTCCTGTCTGGTTTTAACAGACACCCCTGGGGGCAGTTGGAAACCAGAATCAGCTTTAAATATAGTCCTATCTAGTCCTCACTACAAGTTTCAAATAATTTCATGGAGTTAGTATGATTGATTGTTGTGTTCAATACCATATTCAATCTAATTGGATGGACTACTACTGTAGTTGCACTTGACGAACCATAAGACGACTCAAAAGATTTGAGGATTTTATTCATTTGTGGCAAATCATTATGGTTTGTGGCGCTAACGTTAGTGTTTAATAGTATGGACGGCGACATGATTTGAAAAAGAGAAAACAGAGATCCCAGAGATTTGGCAGACACGCGCAAGATGTTCCCAATTATTCTCGCCTTATCGAGAGAGATGTTTGAGATAGGCGGCATCAAGAAGATCCTGGCCAATGTGCTGCATAACTCTAAAAGTATGGGGAACTTCTTAATTAATGTCGTTTGAATTCATATTTACCCTTATTTCCTTTCCAAAGTTACAATTTGAGCAACACAACCTACATGTAGATTTATTTAAATGTTAAGGACAAGATTAAAAAAGAGAAACTTGATCTGTGAATTCTCACAGAATCACAGTGAATTCATTCTTGCTATCAGTCAGAATCTTGTTATACCTGGAGTCCCAGGCTCTGTCACAATAATAATATGTGATGTTTTAGCCTATTGGCTGACATCCATTTAAAAAGTAGGCAAAGGCATAAAGAGACTTTTTCCTAGTCCACTGAAGTTTTCAGTGTGCGCTCTAGTAAACATGTGTGTGGTCCAGGTAGCTTTGTCATTTGCAAGGCTATATTTTACTATACTTTAAGTAAATTTCCAAGCCTGTTTTTGTTTACTTTACTTGAGTTACGAAGTTAAAACAGTATTTCTACTTTACCAGAGTATTTTTTAAGTAGGGGAAGTGAGTACTTTTGCAGGTGTTTCTGGCTCTAGAGCTGTGGAGTCTGGATCTGTGGTTGGAGTCAACCTGGTGCCTCCATGTTCCTGCTCAACACACCTCTACTACAATTCTCCAGTCTCTCTCTGTCTGTCTGTCTGGTCTCTCTCTCTCTGTCCTTTTTCTTACCCCACTGTCGAGGCAGATGACCGCCCACCCTGAGCATGGTTCTGCTTGAAGTTTCTGCTTGCAAGAAATTTTTCCTTGCCTTGTGCCTAGTGCTGCGCTGGTTGGAACTTTTGGGTTTTTGTAAATAACATCACAGGTACGGTCTGTTGTTGTAATTTAGCGCTATACAAATCAAATCAAATTAAATTGAATTATTGCTTGAGTCATGAGTTAGTTTCCTTATCCTCCTTATAAAGCTTTGGATGAAACCAGCAAATAGCTGTACTTTGAGCCACGTTTTCATATACACTTTTCAATATATATTTTTTCATGACACTAAAGAGCTATTACAGTGCTATTTGAACTTTGTACGGACAAACTTTTAAACTGGAACTATATGCAACATCTGTATTGGATTTACAAGTCCCTGTTTTTTCTTTTGGATTTAGAATCAGTTACTTTTTTCACATTTAAATACAACAGATTTAAACTTTTGTTGTCCAGCAGGTGGCGACAAATCACCAGACCCACAGTTTTGGGGCAAACCATATGTGTTATTGAGTCGTTTACTTGAGTATACATACTTTGTTTTTATGTACTCAGGAGGATACTGGGCAACAGTGGTTCTCCTGGTGAAATAGGTAAAAACGTAAAACCGACATCAGTAAACCACACGTAGATGGTGGTAGAAAATGTTGCTATGTAGTTTAGATAACTGAATAAAAGGTAAATAAAGACTTTATTGATCTTCAGCGGGGAAATCTTTTTGCACTAATACAACATTTGGGCTAAACTAGTAGAAACCCCAGAAATAAGAGACACAACTCAAATAATCAGAAATTACATTTCAAAAATGCACATTAATTCTTAGACCATCTGTGAAGAACTAATGAGTCTAGTAATGCAGTGCTCTAAAGCTTATTGGAATTGTGACTAATAGGTCTACTGAAGTAGAGATATCATAGGGCTAAATCCAAATAGTTCATGAATAGTAGAATAGAATATAAAAAATCTTTCAATATAGTATGGAATATGGAACTTATACTATTACTGTTATTACTATATAATAATAAATGTATAGATTATTAACATATACAAACATATTTACTCTGTTGGGTGTGCACAGCAAAATGTGGTCAACAAAACTTTGTAACTCCTTAATACAACCATCACATAGATGTGTAGCAGCAATTATTCAAGAAAATATGTTTTTTGTTTTTTGCTTTTTTACCAGTGTGAATAGCTACTAGCTTTAACAGTTTCAAGATATGTTTACGCCTACTTATAAATTGTTCAAAAGTTCAAAAGTTAGATACACCCTCTTAAAGTTGCCTTAAATCACACCATTCTCTGGAATTGACCTCCTGCTTTTTTTGTGTCAGAAACCATGTTTCTGCCATTAAGGTTTAGTTCCAAAAACCTAGACAATATTGAACTGCATTAAACCATGATGATTAATTTAGGGTGATTACTAAAACATGGTAAGCAGGCAGATAATAACGTTTCTCTGCTGCTATCTTCTTACTTCTCGTCCACCAGGTCGCGAACAGATTGCCATAAAGGACAGCCAGGGATGTGGTGTATTCACCTAACTCATCATATTCCGGGTTTCATTAGCAGCATTATTTTCTTTCGGCATCCTAAATCTACTCAATCCCAAAGCTGCCACACACCAAAGGGGCGGTGTGAATTCAGTAGATATTAAACACTCAACAGCTAAAGGGGTTTGACTGAGTCGTGGTGAGGATATAGACATGCGTGTTTTAAGGAACTGTGAGAGTTAGGAACCTGACGAAAAAACCAGTAGATCAACTTACAAACTTTTTTTAAATAACAAGCTCAAAATCAATATGAGGCCATGCTTGTAGTATTCCTAGGATATATTTATCCTGAAGCCAAGTAAAATTTCATTGTATCATGTCATTTGGGACGTTATGTAGACTACAATTTAATTACAGGAGAGATTCAATTGTCAACAATTCCTTAATTCCCTTAAATGTTAAATGTTGTATATAAACACAAGCAGCCAAACAAGAATATATAAGAAACTGATAGAACTGGCAAAATGTGGACATATCAAGAACTATCAAAAACAGACATTTGGACATATTTGTTGGCACCAAACATTGTTACGGTTTCTGTATGCTACCCAGCACTTTTTGGATGTGTGGCTTTAATATTTCCCCAAGATATCGACTTGCACTAATGATTTTTCAAGCGATTCCACTGTTGCAGGCACAGTTTATTTGTAGAAATAAACAGAAACTTACGGAGGTGCCCCTTTTTACCTGGCGTCATCTTTAAGGTTCATTCCGTGCGGTTTCTTGGATCACGTGACTGCAGGCCGGGCTCTGATAGTCCAGAAGTCACACGATTGCATGCAGGCTCAATTCCCCATCATGGGTAGCCGGACGTACTATGAATATCAATTTTATT
>NW_022605589.1:251477-251619 GCF_008692095.1 Etheostoma spectabile | reverse complement strand
AAAACCGTGTGGCATTTGCCAAGGCCCACAGCCTGCTAAAAGGATGGACGCTGGAGAATTGGAAGAAAGTGGATTTTTCAGATGAATCTTCTGTTGAATTACAACACAGTTGCCGCAAATATTGCAGGAGACCTACTGGAGC
>NW_022605589.1:240194-251441 GCF_008692095.1 Etheostoma spectabile | reverse complement strand
GTTTGGTGGCGGAAAAATCATGGTCTGGGGTAACATCCAGTATGGGGGTGTGCGAGAGGTCTGCAGGGTGGAAGGGAACATCAATAGTCTCAAATACCGAGAAATCTTAGCTACCTCTTATATTCCCAACCATAAAAGAGGCCAAATTCTCCAGCAGAACAAAGTTTAATATCTTGTATACTTCCATGAGCTTGAAGGACTGCATCCATGCGGTTTGGCAAGGATCTACAATGTATGATGAAGTCATCAGGAATAGCTAGGAAAGCAGTCTTCCGCCTCCCAGAGTTCATCAATATCTTTGGTTTGGTCTTCCATGTTCCTCTTCATCCTACCCCACATATGCTCAATGATCTTCATGTCTGGTGACTGGGCGGCCAATCCTGGAGCATCTGATCTTCTTTGCTTGAGAACTTTGAAGTGGAGATGGAAGTATGCGATGGAGCACCATCCTGCGGAGAATTTGGCCTCTTTTATGGTTGGGATATAAGAGGTAGCTAAGATTTTCGTATTTGAGACTATTGATGTGTCCCTTCCACCTGCAGACCTCTCGCACACCCCCATACTGGATGGTTACCCAGACCATGATTTTTTCCGCCACCAAACTTCACTGTTTTCTGGGTGAATTGGATTCATGCGGGCTCCAGTAGGTCTCCTGCAATATTGCGGCAACTGGTTGTAATTCAACAGAAGATTCATCTGAAAAACCACTTTCTTCCAATTCTCCAGCGTCCATCCTTTTAGCAGGCTGTGGGCCTTGGCAAATGCCACACGGTTTTTCAATTGTCTTTTGTTTAGTGCGGGTTCTGGGCCACTGATTCGACATGGAGGCCATTCGAGACAGAACCACAAACCGTTCAGGTTGACACAGGACTTCAGGGACCAAGTCTGGTGGAGCTTGCTGCAGTGGAAAATGGGCTGGCCTTGGATTTTCGAGCCAACAAACGTCCTCTCGAGCAGTTGTCTTGCGGGGTCTGCCTGACCTGGCTGTCAGAACATCTCCAGTGTCTTCGATTTTTATTCTGTACTTGATGCTGAGACACATTGAAGGTGTCTGCCACATCACAGTGGAACTGGTCTCCGCCTCTTGATAATCAAAACTTTAGTCTCAGGGTGAATTAGGCATGTTTGCAGATGTCTAGTTGCAGTTGTGTGAAGGTCTAGTGTACTGGGGTTGTTTTATACACACCTGAGACCTATTGATCCATTATTAGTCCAGGTGAGACTCATATGACAAGGCAACAACACTTATGTCTTTGCAAAAATGGACTCAATGGCTTTTACCAAGCTGTGAATATAGAATACTTTTTGACAGTTTCGTTTGCACTGTAACATATTACAAAGCTGTTGGGATTAAAATGATCCATTTCAATGTAATAAAATCTTGTTAGAAATATATTCAGCGGCACTTCAGGTCAATTTGTACACAAGCGACAAGACTGTCAGGGACTGTAGAGAAAACAATAAATATTGCGAAAGTAAGGAGCCAAATTATGTTTTTGGTTTTTTTGATAAAAACTGCTGTAGATAACCAGCAGTCCCATATCTAGTGTCTAGCCTTTTTAGAAACTGAATCATCAGTTCTATGAATGATTTTGGCAAACGAAATTCACCAAAATTATGTTTGGGTTATTTTTGATATAACGCTGTAGTATAAACCAGCAGGGGTCCTTCTATTGTCTAGCCCTTTTAGAGACCTGAATCATCATTCTATAATAACTATTGAATGATTTTGGCTAAAGAAATTCACCAAAATTACAAATATGGTATTTTGAGAAATAACTGCTGTAGTATACCAGATGCAATTCACTTCAATTCAATTTTATTATAGTATCATTCATAAAAGAGTATCTCAAACACTATACAGATAGACCACACTCCAAATTTACAAGGAACCAACAGTTCTAGTAGTTTCCTCTTCAGCAGGGTCCACCTCTATGTCTCAGCCCTTAAGAGACCTGAATCCTCATTTCTATAAGAACTATTGAATGATTTGGCAAAAGAAATTCACCAAAATTAGGTTTTGTGTTATTTTGTAAATAACTGTTGTAGTACAACCGGCAGTCCCATACTATGTGGTCTAGCCTTTTTAGAAACCTGAATCAGCATTTCTATAATAACTAGCCTATTGAATTAATTTTGTAAAAGAAATTCACCACAAAATTGTGTTTTGGTTATTTTGATAAATAACTGTTGTAGTACAACTACCAGTACACAAGTAATAAACAAGGTAAGTAGGAGGCACTACCTTATTTAATGAGTAAATTAATGAATATTTTTGTGTGTATCTCTAGTCGGTGTTTTAATTTGTAGAAGGTCCCTAGCCCTCGTCTCGCTGCCGTCTCTCCACCGGCTGCTCGTAGAGAACAATGTATTTTCTCCAGATTCAAGGACGGTTCGTTGGATGAAAATGAGTTTGTAGCTCGTTGTTAACCTTACTACGAAAGGAATGATAAGTCGAATCAGAGTTATTGATCCCGGAAGTTGAATCTGCGATGTCTTTCTAATTTTACCGAAGTGTCAGTGATGACAGTTAGGTTCAGAGTTCTGCATGAAATGAAAAAATAATGATTGAAATATTGAAAATATGTTAATATTATTGTCACCTTCCTTACTTGATTCTGCATACTGTGGTAGCCTACCTATGAGTCTTGGCATTGTAGAAATTAGATGAACTAAATACTGTGCCTAAGAGTGGGCACAGCATATTTTTATCATTTGAACTTGATAATACTGTATAAAATTATCCATTAGAAAATAATCTAGCTAAGGAGTTCTGCTCTAGGAAAATCTATCTCATGAAACTAACCAGGAATCTACTATGTCTGCCTAGATCATTCATTAGTGAATTTACACAAATCCCTATTTTCAAAAAACTTCTAGTTACATAGTTCTGTGTTTCCCTACCATGATGGTCCAATTTTATGTTAAATGAATTGTTGTTGTCACAGTAGAATAATGTGTCAATAATGTTTATGTTCTGCCCTGATCTGTCCGGTTGGGGTTCCATACGCAAACAACCGCCTCGCTCTACATTATCCCTTACATTCAGGATGGCAGCTAATGGCTACCATACACTAGATGT
Source organism: Etheostoma spectabile (assembly GCF_008692095.1). Classification (NCBI taxonomy): domain Eukaryota; kingdom Metazoa; phylum Chordata; class Actinopteri; order Perciformes; family Percidae; genus Etheostoma; species Etheostoma spectabile. The sequence continues at coordinate 248,359 of NW_022605589.1, read as the reverse complement.
AAAAAAATACTAAGGTCTGACACCATCTCACATCAAAAGACAATTGTCATAATGTCACTGAGTTTTTAGTCACAGACTAAAAGTTTTACTACCAAGACAATTTACGGTAACGTCAAACATGTTTGATTTAGTCGGAACAACAGACGGGAAAAAGACTTGACAGCTCGGACTGAGTTTTATGTCCACCTTACACAAATGATTTGAGAGACGGTACAAGCCACAACTCCAGCACACTCTCATGATTATTTTTTTTCAATGATAGAAATGTGTCGCGACAGTGAAATTGCTTAAAAAGTTGTTTGGTTTAAGGTTCCATAACAAAATACAAAATAAAAACATGTCATAGAACTCCCTGCAGTAGTTAACATATGAGTGCTTTTATTTTCTGGTAATTATAAGCTTAATTCACCATTAGGGCAATCTTGAAAACCTTACATTGAATAGTCAATAACAAATTATAAATAAGGTGAAATATAAAGCATTAATTTTCTTTAACAATAATTCCCTACTTGACAATCGTTATAGATACACTATATTAAAATATGAAATGTTAGTGTATATGATGTATAGTGTCATTTGCAGTGCCAGAGAAGCCGTCACAGGTTTTTAAATTGCTTTTCAAGTCGATTATGACTGGAATGGACATGGATTATGAAGGACACATATTCAATATGTTAATGTATTTAATATTTATTTTCAGAATCTAACGACCATTTGATAGTTTCTTTCAATCAATACAAATGTAAATCAGCTACTGTAAAAATAATCTAAGACATTTAAGAAATGCTCAAATTATTCTTTCTTCTTCTTCTGAGAAGAGCAAAACTGGGTTTGTTATAAAATAAGAATAGTTGGTCCACTAGGAGTTCATCATGTTTTTTTTCATCCTCTGTCTTCCTTGGTTGTAGGTTTCTGTAAATAACATCACAGAGTACGGTCTAGACCTGCTCTTTCATGAAAAGAGCAATGAGATAGCTGTTGTGATTATGCATAATAATTAAATTTAATTGAAATTGAATTTATTTATTTGACGGGTTAAATGCTGCTACTACTGTAGCAACTCTGGAGGAAGAGGGTTGGTGCTCGATCACTGAAGTCTGGGTCATGTGGATGCAACAGTGTTATTGTCATTACTAGAATCTTCATGGGGGCAACAGAAACTACGCATTATAGCTTGAAACTTTATATAAGCATTTATTGTAAAGTCAACAGATAGTGAACTGTGAAAAACCATTCCGGAACCAGAGCCATTTAAAAAGGGTGGCAGTCAAGGTCTATAGCCTTACGCACACATACTCACGGCAGAAGACTACACTGTTTAACCACTACAAAACCCAAGAGTGCTTTATTGTTGGTACTTAAGGTCTATGTTTACACAAAGAAGACTTAATTGGTGTTTAATTGCTTAACTAAAACTAAACCACTAAAAGTTTTTATAGTAAAAAAAAATTAATAAAGTAAAAGTGCCATTTTAAACAAGCTCAATGTGGGATCTGTCGTGCGTGCGTGCGTGCGTGCGTGTGTGTGGTGTGTGTGTAGGCAGTGGACAGCAGCTGTAACTGGTGGAGATGCAGATGATTGCCAACAGTTATTGGCAGATTCGTGGGAAGCCCAAAGTCCGTGTCAACGCGGGCAGCCATCAAGTGTGGTCAGGCCTAAGCATCACACACATGAAGACTGGTCGAAACCTCCCACACACCACTTCAGCTCACGCACTGTCTAAACCAGGTCAGACAGTCACATCTATGTTATTTGTTGTACATGTGTATTTTTAATATATAGTTTGGACAATGGAGCTCTATGGCACAAAGGAAGATAAGTCAGGCTTGGATAAAAAACATTTTTGTTAGTAGGATACATTCATTGTTTGTTTAGGTCGTTCTCTTAATACTGAGGAAGTCAGCGCCTTTGGAGAGAATGGCGAGGGTGACGACCTGGACGTTGGACAGTGCCGTGTGACGGACATCCACTGGGAGCGTGATGAGGCTGTGCGCTTCAAACACGTTGGCACGATGTCTTCCTGAGCATAACAGGCGAGCAGTACGGCCACCCATCGCAGCCAGCGAGAGGTGCATGGCATGACACTCTAACCACAACTGTGGCGCTCCTGGAGGGTGTCTTCCTCAGCCCAGCCAGGTGCCGTGCGCCACGATGGCTCTGACATCATCACTGAGAGGCGCAAAGCATGTTAATCTGTTCATGTGGAGGTTTTACAAGTCTCCTGCACAAATATGTCATGTATGAATGATGAATATTTGACTGATAACTATCTTTTACATGTGAAGCATCAGGCACCGAAGAAAAGGGCGATAATGTTATTTTTGAATAAAATCAGTGATACTCTGTAGTGTAGCCACATAGTCTATTTAGGTGCCTCGATGGAGAATTTCTTAAGGGACAAAATGCTTTTGTAAAAAAATCAAAAAAAAATCAAGGCAATAACATTACCATTTATCATACCATATTTGAGTAGTCAATTGATAGAAAAGTAATCAATTAAAAAATGATCACTTGTAAAAGTCAATTATCAAACATAATACCAAACGTTGTTGTGCTTGTTTCATATTGTGGTTGGACAGAAATAACTGTTAATGTGACATCTTTCAATTGTGAAGGGAAGTCAGCTGATGTATCTTTTATCTGCTGTTTCCTTGGAAAACCACTGCATTTTAGGTGGTAACCTTTGCCTTGAAGCTTGCAGAAGAGCTTGGAGAACATTTGGAAACACCGGCTTGTAATTTTGCTGTGAGAGACCCTTCCTGACAGACTTGTGTCTTGTTGCTAAACTGATTCCCCTGGTGTAAGAATTTTTAGATTAAACTGCTTCTTAATCTCACCTATTTGTATGGCTGTTCCTCACCAGTTCTGTTAATGATTGTGGTGAACTTACATATTATGTTGTTGATCATTAATATCTGTTTGGTGAAATGAAGGTTTAGTCATACGCATATATTGTGTTTTTGGAAAGTGGCTTTACTTTGTTACTGTCTTTCTCAGCCTACAAAAATCTCACTATTTGCAAAGGAATGTTGAAAGCATTTCACTTCCATAAGAGAAACCAATGCTGCTTTGACAAGAAAAAAGTTAAAATCTACATTCCTATATGCGTGGTAACATTCATAGCCCTCCCAGTTGGAGAATGGGCACGTCTTTCAAACTTCACGCCACCGTTTGTATTTGCAGGCTCTTTGTAATCTCTAATACCAGCTGAGATAAAATGATAAATATTATAGTAATGTCAACAGGGATTATTTTCTCAGAATTGAGGGAGCTCTTCCTGAGCCACAAATTATTAAAAAAAACAAAAGGTACGGCTGAGAAGTGCTCAACGTTGATGATTAAAGTGACCTTTATGTGATAATCAATAAACAAAATTAACATAATCACTAGAAAAATAAATGATGGTTGGGTTCTGGGGCCCTAGTTAGAGGTGGGCTCTAGGCAAAACATAAGCTGTTATTTCAAATCAACAAGGTGCCCCAGGCCCTCTGGTGGTTTTATTTGTCCCCAAAAAGTATTTGAACTCAGGTTTTGTTGTTAAATTCTAAAATAAAGGCTAAGAGTCATAGTAGTCTGTGTACTGAACTGTGCCCTTGATCACCATCAGCAGCATAAGAAATGACAGCAACTTAGAATTCTCCTCCAATAATAAGGTCTTCAATTGTAAAGCCTCTAACTGACAAAAACAAAATGTTAACAAGTTGGAAAGTTACTCCACAGCCACACTCTTAGAGTGGAGCTCTGGACAGCAATGTAAACCTGGTGAATTCTCTCTTAAAGGTGCCCTGTGGAGTTCTGTTTGATCTTTTGTACAACTTAATCCACACACCGGCAGTTGGCTGTACTATAAATACTTGATTTTAGTTGTTTATTAGTTCTATTAGCATAGTTTAGACAAAATAATAGTCTGGCAACAACTATGGCATGGGCTTATCAAACCACCTTGACTTAGCATTCAGGGTTTTCATTAACATTAAGTTGCTGTAAAGAAAAAGGCTATATAATTATGGTCACAGTGGTAAATTGGTACACTTCTAAATCAATTTCATTTAACCGTGTAGTCTACAGAATCTTTTAGGTCCAGGGAATGTGCAAAACTAAATATATTTTTTCTTATTAATTAAAAGTCGATAAATTAATAGAAAAATGAATCAGATACATTTGTGATAGTTGTAATTGTTTAAGTCACTTTTATTTAGCAGAAATATTAAACATTACATAAACCTGACAAGAATGACTTGGTTTGAACATCAGCTGCTTTACACGTTGTTAAAAATGGTAAACCCCATTTTAGTGTATTAGTTTCTAATTAAATTTTTCCCAATCAAGGAGCAGCTATGAGAAGAGTAAAATGTAGACTGTCCATCACATGTTTAAAGCTCAGATTCATCACTTAACAGAAAAAAAAACACAATCATGGTGATTGTGGTAATGTGAAATATCTACCTTCACAACATTTCATTGTTTTGTTTTTCAATCTCTGTACATATAACAGATTCATGTTAAAAGTTAATTAGCATTTTAAAGTGGAGATACAGTTATTTTTAAAAGCAGACATTTGTCAATCAGTCTTGTGAAGCTACTAATGTTCTTAAAAACATTTCCACATTTAGATTACAGCAGCAATATTGCAGATACTTTAAATACTTCATACTTTTAATTACTAAGACACATTTGATGTAGACCATTGGTGATGTATCTCAGAGATGCGAAGTAACGAACTTGCTACTGTAGTAGTTTTTCTGATATTTTTACGTTACAATTTTGTGGTGACGTTTTACTTTTACTCCTTACATTTTAACACAAATGGGTACTTCTCTACCTTACATTTAAAAAAAAATTGGCTCATTACTTTAGTTTTGTAAATTGGTCGTCATGTCGAACAACAAGACACGTGCCTCAACCACGAGCGGGCGCGCACCACATGGAGAAGAAAGTGAAGGAAAATAAAAAGGATATCAGTTGGATTGGTGTGGATCTTTGGACATTGTTGTATAACTTATGTTGTCAGTTCATTAAGCCTGTTGTTGTATGTGTCGTAGTTCTGGCACAATTAAAGTAAGTTAGCTAGTGATTTAGTTGTTGTGTTCTTCCTGTTAGCTACATTGCACGTTGAATCCGCAGAGAGATGTTGTCTCTGTCTGTGTTTAACGACACACCTGGGGGCAGTTGGAAACCAGAATCAGCTTTAAATACAGTCCATCTAGTCCTCACTAACAAGTTTCAAATAATTTCACTGGAGTTATTGTTATGATGTTTGTTGTTCAATACCATATTCATCTAATGGATGGGACTTACTGTATGTTGCAATTGACGAACACTAAGACGACTCAAAAGATTCTGAGGCATTCTGCATTCATTTGTGGCAAATCATTATGGCTTAGTGGCGCTAACGTTAGTGTTAATAGTATGGCGGCGATGATTGAAAATGAAGAAAACAGAGATCCCGAGATTGGCGACAACAGCAGATGTTCCCATTATTCTCGGCCTTATCAGAGAGAGATGTTGAGTAGTCGGCATAAGAAGAATCCTGGCCAATGTGCTGCATAACTCTAAAAGTATGGGAACTTCTTAATTAATGTCTGTTTTGAATTCAATTACCCTATTTCCTTTCAAAAGTCAAATTTGAGCACAACACATACATGTGATTTTTAAATTTAAGGACAAGATTAAAAAAGAGAAACTGATCTGTGAATTCTCACAGAATCACAGTTGAATTCATACTTGCTACTCAGTCAGAATCTTGTTAACACCTGGAGTCCCAGTCTCTGTCACAATATAACTATGTGAGTGTTTTAGGCCTATTGGCTGACATCCATTTAAAAAGTAGGCAAAGGCATAAAGAGACTTTTTCCTAGCCACTGAAGTTTCTCAGTGTGCTCTCTAGTAACATGTGTGTGGTCCAGTAGCTTTGTCATTTGCAAGGCTATACTTTACTTATATACTTTAGTAAATCCAACTGTTCTTGTACTTTTACTTGAGTTACGAAGTTAAAACAGTATGTCTACTTTACCAGAGTATTTTTTAAGTAGGGGAAGTGAGACTTTTGCAGGTTGTTTCTGGCTCTAGAGCTGTGGAGTCTGGATCTGTGGTTGGAGTCACCTGCTGCCTCATGTTCCTGCTCAACACCCTCTACTACATTCTCCATGTCTCTCTGTCTGTCTTCTGTGTTCTCTCTCTCTGTCCTCTTTTCTTACCCCACTGGTCGAGGCAGATGACCGCCCACCTGAGCCATGGTTCTGCTTGAAGTTTCTGCCTCTTGCAAGAAATTTTTTCCTTGCCTTTGCGCCTCGTGCTGCGCTTGGTGGAACTTTGGGTTTTTGTAAATAACATCACAGAGTCGGTCTGTTGTGTTATTTAGCGCTATACAAATCAAATCAAATAATTGAATTATTGCTAGAGTCATGAGTAGTTTCCTTATTCTCCTTATAAAGCTTTGGATGAAACCAGCAATAGCATGTACTTTGTAGCCTACGTTTTCATATAATTCTTTTCAATATATTTTTTCATGACACCTAAAGTAGCTATTACAGTGCTATTTGAACTTTGTACGACCAAACTTTTAAACTGGAACTATATGCAACATCTGTATTGGTTTACAAGTCCCTGTTTTTCTTTTGGATTTAGAATCAGTTACTTTTTCACATTTAAACAACAGATTTAAACTTTTGTTGCCAGGTGGCGACAAATCACCAAGACCCACAGGTTTGGGGCAAACCCATATGTGTTATTGAGTCGTTACTCCTTGAGTCATACATACTTTGTTTATGTACTCAGGAGGACCTCACTGGGAACAGTGGGTTCTCTGGTGAAATAAGGTAACAGTACAAACCGACATCAGTAAACCACAGTAGATGGTGGTAGAAAATGTTGCTATGTAGTTTAGATAACTGAAAAAAGGTAAATAAAGACTTTATTGATCTTCAGCGGGAAATTCCTTTGACTAATAACCATTTGGGCTAAACTATAGAAACCCAGAAATAAGATGACACAACTCAATTAAATCAGAAATTACATTTCAAAGCATGCACATTAATTCCTTAGACCATCTGTGAAGAACTAATGAGTCTAGTAATGCAGTGCTCATAAGCCTTATTGGATTGTGACTAATAAGAGTCTACTGAGTAGAGATATCATAGGCCTAATCCAAAAGTTCAGAATAGTATGAATAGAAATAAAATCTTTAATATATATGGATATGGAACTATAATATTATTGGTATTACTATAATAATATAAATGTATAGTTATTAACATATACAAACATTTACTCTGTTGGGGTGCACAGCATAATGTGTCAACAAAACTTTGGAACCCTTAATACAACCACACATAGATGTGTAGCAGTTTATTCAAGAAAATATGATTTTTTTGTTTTTGCTTTTTACTACAGTGTGGATAGCACTAGCTTTAACATTGTTTCAAGATATGTTTGCCTACATATAAATTGTTCCAAAAGCTTCAAAAGTTAGATCACCCTCTTAGAAGTTGCCTTTAAATCACCCCATTCTCTGGAATGGACATCCTGACTTTTTGTGTCAGAACCAGCTTTTCTGCCCTTAAGGTTTGTTCCCAAAACCTAGACAATATTGAACGCACTAAACCATGATGATTAATTTAGGGTGTTACTAAAACATGGTAAGCAGGCAGATAAAACGTTGTCTCTGCTGCCTCTTCTTACTTCTCGTCACCAGGTCGCGACAGTTGCCCAAAGGACCGGGATGTGGTGTATTACCATAACATCATATCCGGGTTTCATTGCAGCATTATTTCTTCGGCATCCTAAATTCTCAATCCCCCACAGCTGCCACACCACAGGGGGTGTTGAATTCAGTAGATATTAAAACTCAAACCGAAAGGGGTTTGACTGAGTCGTGTGAGGATATAGACATGCGTGTTTTACGGAACTGTGAGATGTTAGGAACCTGACGAAAAACCGTAGATCAACTTTACAAACTTTTTTATAACACAAGCTCTCAATCTATGTGCTCTGCTTTCTGGCTATTCCTAGGCCATATATCCTGAAGCCAGTAAATCTTTCAGTGTCATGTCATGTGGGAGTTAGCTCATGACATTAATTCAAGGAGGATTCAATTGTCCAAACCATTCTCTTATTTCCCTTAAATGTTAAATGGTTGTTCTCACACAACGCCAAACAAGCTCCTA
>NW_022605589.1:228806-240169 GCF_008692095.1 Etheostoma spectabile | reverse complement strand
GAATCTCACAGCACCACTATTTAATTTGCTGACATAATTTAGTATTTGTAGTAAATTTTTTCAATTTATGTATAGGCGACAAAACCTTTGCCAACATTTGACCTGTCTTGTTTAAATAATAAATCTTTTTTTAGTGAAACTAATTTATTTCAGTAGAAAGCTAAACACCCCAAGGCTGTGTCAATGCACTGAATAAATTAGTTTCCCTAAAAAGATTTTATTTAACAAGACCAGGTCAAATGTTGGCAAAGGTTTTGTCGCTATACATAAATGAAAAATTACTAAAATACTAAATTATGTCAGAAATTAAATAGTGGTGCTGTGAGATTCAAAGTTTAATATCTTGTATAACTTCCATGAGCTTGAAGGACTGCTCCATGCGGTTTGGCAAGGATCTACAATGTATGATGAAGTCATCAGGAATAGCTAGGAAAGCAGTCTTCCTGCCTCCCAGAGTTATCAATATCTTTGGTTTGGTCTCCATGTTCCTCTATCACCTACCCCACATATGCTCAATGATCTTCATGTCTGGTGACTGGGCGGCCAATCTGGAGCTCTGATCTTCTTTGCCTTGAGAACTTGAAGTGGAGATGGAAGTATGCGATGGAGCACCATCCTGCGGAGAATTTGGCCTCTTTTATGGTTGGGATATAAGAGGTAGCTAAGATTTTCGTATTTGAGACTATTGATGTGCCCTTCCAACCTGCAGACCTCTCGCACACCCCCATACTGGTGTGTACCCAGACCATGATTTTTTCCGCCACCAAACTTCACTGTTTTCTGGGTGAATTGGATCATGCGGGCTCCAGTAGGTCTCCTGAAATATTGCGGCAACTGTGTTGTAATTCAACAGAAGATTCATCTGAAAAACCACTTTCTTCCAATTTCTCCAGCGCCATCCTTTTAGCAGGCTGTGGGCCTTGGCAAATGCCACACGGTTTTTCAATTGTCTTTTGTTTAGTGCGGGTCTGGGCCACTGATTCGACATGGAGGCCATTAGGACAGAACCACAAACCGTTCAGGTTGACACAGGACTTCAGGGGACCAAGTCTGGTGGAGCTTGCTGCAGTGGAAAATGGGCTGCCTTGGATTTTCGAGCCAACAAACGTCCTCTCGAGCAGTTGTCTTGCGGGGTCTGCCTGACCTGGGCTGTCAGAACATCTCCAGTGTCTTCGATGTTTTATTCTGTACTTGATGCTGAGACACATTGAAGGTGTCTGCCACATCAACAGTGGAATGGTCTCCGCTCTTGATAATCAAAACTTTAGTCTCAGGGTGAATTAGGCATGTTTGCAGATGTCTAGTTGCAGTTGTGTGAAGGTCTAGGTACTGGGGTTGTTTTATACACACCTGAGACCTTAATTGATCCATTATTAGTCCAGGTGAGATCATATGACAAGGCAACAACACTTATGTCTTTGCAAAAATGGACTAATGGCTTTTACCAAGCTGTGAATATAGAAACTTTTTGACAGTTTCGTTTGCACTGTAAACATATTACAAGCTGTTGGGATTAAAAGATCCATTTCAATGTAATAAAATCTTGTTAGAAATATATTCAGCGGCACTTCAGGTCAATTTGTACACAAGCGACAAGACTGTCAGGGACTGTAGAGAAAACAATAAATATGCGAAAGTAAGGAGCCAAATTATGTTTTTGGTTTTTTTGATAAAAACTGCTGTAGATAACAGCAGTCCCATATCTAGTGTCTAGCCTTTTTAGAAAACTGAACATCAGTTCTATGAATGATTTTGGCAAACGAAATTCACCAAAATTATGTTTGGGTTATTTTTGATATAACGCTGTAGTATAAACCAGCAGGGGTCCTTCTATTGTCTAGCCCTTTTAGAGACCTGAATCATCATTCTATAATAACTATTGATGATTTGGCTAAAGAAATTCACCAAAATTACAAATATGGGTATTTTGAGAAATAACTGCTGTAGTATACCAGAATGCAATTCATTCAATTCAATTTTATTATAGTTCACTCATAAAAGAGTATCTCAAACACTATACAGATAGACCACACTCCCAAATTTACAAGGAACCAACAGTTCTAGTAGTTTCCTCTTCAGCAGGGTCCACCTCTATGTCTACAGCCCTTAGAGACCTGAATCCTCATTTCTATAAGAATATTGAATGATTTGGCAAAAGAAATTCACCAAAATTAGGTTTTGTGTTATTTTGTAAATACTGTTGTAGTACAACCGGCAGTCCCATATATGTGGTCTAGCCTTTTTAGAAACTGAATCAGCATTTCTATAATAACTAGCCTATTGAATTAATTTTGTAAAAGAAATTCACCACAAAATTGTGGTTTTGGTTATTTTGATAAATAACTGTTGTAGTACAACTACCAGTACACAAGTAATAAACAAGGTAAGTAGGAGGCACTACCTTATTTAATGAGTAAATTAATGAATATTTTTGTGTTATCTCTAGTCGGTGTTTAATTGTAGAAGGTCCCTAGCCCTCGTCTCGCTGCCGTCTCTCCACCGGCTGCTCGTAGGAGAACAATGTATTTTCTCCAGATTCAAGGACGGTTCGTTGGGATGAAAATGAGTTTGGCTCGTTGTTAACCTTACTACGAAAGGAATGATAAGTCGAATCAGAGTTATTGATCCCGGAAGTTGGAATCTGCGAATGTCTTTCTAATTTTACCGAAGTGTCAGCTGCCCATGAAGTTAGGTTCAGAGTTCTGCATGAAATGAAAAAATAATGATTGAAATATTGAAAATATGTTAATATTATTGTCACCTTCCTTACTTGATTCGCATACTGTGGTGCCTACCTATGGTCTTGGCATTGTAGAAATTAGATGAACTAAATACTGTGCCTAAGTGTGGGGCACAGCATATTTTTTATTGAACTGATAATACTGTATAAAATTATCCATTAGAAAATAATCTAGCTAGGAGTTCTGCTCTAGGAAAATCTATCTCATGAAACTAAACACCGGAATCTACTATGTCTGCTAGATCATTCATTAGTGAATTACACACATCCTATTTTCAAAAACTTAGTTACATAGTTCTGTTTTCCCACCATGATGGTCCAATTTTATGTTAAATGAATGTTGTTGTCACAGTAGAATAATGTGTCAATAATGTTTTGTTCTGCCCTGATCTGTCCGGTTGGGGTTCCATACGCAAAACAACGCTCGCTCTACATTATCCCTTACATTCAGGATGGCAGATAATGGCTACCATACACTAGATGTAAAAAAATACTAAGGTCTGACACCATCTCACATCAAAAGACAATATGTCTAATGTCACTGAGTTTTTAGTCACAGACTAAAAGTTTTACTACCAAGACAATTTACGGTAACGTCAAACATGTTTGATTTAGTCGGAACACAGACGGGAAAAAGACTTGACAGCTCGGACTGAGTTTTATGTCACCTTACACAAATGATTTGAGAAGACGGTACAAGCCACAACCCAGCAACTCTCATGATTATTTTTTCAATGATAGAAATGTTGTCGCGAAGTGAAATTGCTTAAAAAGTTGTTGGTTTAAGGTTACCATAACAAAATACAAAATAAAAACTGTCATAGAACTCCCTGCAGTAGTTAACATATGAGTGCTTTTATTTTCTGGTAATTATAAGCTTAATTACCATTAGGGGAATCTTGAAAACCTTACATTGAATAGTCAATAAACAAATTATAAATAAGGTGAAATATAAAGCCATTAATTTTCTTTAACAATAATTCCCTACTTGACAATCGTTATAGATACACTATTTAAAATATGAAATGTTAGTGTATATGATGTATAGTGTCATTTGCAGTGCCAGAGAAGCCGTCACAGGTTTTTAAATTGCTTTTCAAGTCGATTATGACTGGAATGGACATGGATTATGAAGGGACATAATTCAGATATGTTAATGTATTTAATATTATTTCAGAATCTAACCGACCATTGATAGTTTCTTTCAATCATACAAATGTAAATCAGCTACTAAAAGAATCTAAAGACATTTTAAGAAATGCTCAAATTATTCTTTCTTCTTCTTTGAGAAGAGCAAAACTGGGTTTGTTAATAAAATAAGAATAGTTGGTCCACTAGGAGTTCATCATGTTTTTTTTCATCCTCTGTCTTCCTTGGTTGTATGGTTTCTGTAATAACATCACAGAGTACGGTCTAGACCTGCTCTTTCATGAAAAGAGCAATGAGATAGCTGTTGTGATTAGCATAATAATTAAATTTAATTGAAACTTGAATTTATTTATTTGACGGTTAAATGCGCTACTACTGTAGCAACTCTGGAGGAAGAGGGTTGGTGCTCGATCACTGAAGTCTGGGTCATGTGGATGCAACAGTGTTATTGTCATTATCTAGAATCCTTCATGGGGGCAACAGAAATATCGCATTATAGCTTGAAACTTTATATAAGCATTTATTGTAAAGTCAACGATAGTGAACTGTGAAAAACACATCCGGAACAGAGCCATTTAAAAAGGGTGGCAGTCAAGGTCTATAGCTTACGCACACATACTCACGGCAGAAGGACTACACTGTTTAACCACTACAAAAACCCAAGAGTGCTTTATTGTTGGTACTTAAGGTCTAGTTTACACAAAGAAGACTAAATGGTGTTTAATTGCTTAACTAAAACTAAACCTACTAAAAGTTTTTATAGTAAAAAAAAATTAATAAAGTAAAAGTGCCATTTTAAACAAGCTCAATGTGGGATCTGTCGTGCGTGCGTGCGTGCGTGCGTGTGTGTGGTGTGTGTGTGTAGGCAGTGGACAGCAGGACTGTAACTGGTGGAGATGCAGATGATTGCCAAAGTTATTGGCAGATTCGTGGGAAGCCCAAAGTCCGTGTCAACGCGGGCAGCCATCAAGTGTGGTAGGCCCTAAGCATCACACACATGAAGACTGGTCGAAACCTCACCACACACCACTTCAGCTCACGCACTGTCTACAACCAGGTCAGACAGTCACATCATAGTGTTATTTTGTACATGTGTATTTTTAATATATAGTTTGGACAATGGAGCTCTATGGCACAAAGGAAGATAAGTCAGGCTGGATAAAAAACATTTTGTTAGTAGGATACATCATTGTTTGTTTAGGTCGTTCTCTTAATAATGAGGAAGTCAGCGCCTTGGAGAGAATGGCGAGGGTGACGACCTGGACGTTGGGACAGTGCCGTGTGACGGACATCCATGGGAGCGTGATGAGTGTGCGCTTCAAACACGTTGGCACGATGTCTTCTGAGCATAACAGGCGAGCAGTACGGCCACCCATCGCAGCCAGCGAGAGGTGCATGGCATGACACTCTAACCACAAACTGTGGCGCCCTGGAGGGTGTCTTCCTCAGCCCAGCCAGGTGCGCGGCGCCACGATGGCTCTGACATCATTCACGAGAGGCGCAAAGCATGTTAATCTGTTCATGTGTGAGGTTTACAAGTCTCCTGGCACAAATTGTCATGTATGAATGATGAATATTTGATGATAACTCATCTTTTACATGTGAAGCAATCAGGCACCGAAGAAAAGGGCGATAATGTTATTTTTGAATAAAATCAGTGATTCTCTGTAGTGTAGCACTAGTCTATTATAGGTGCCTCGATGAGAATTTCTAAGGGACAAAATGCTTTTGTTAAAAAAATCAAAAAAAAATCAAGGCAATAACATTACCATTTATCATACCATATTTGAGTAGTCAATTGATAGAAAAGTAATCAATTAAAAATGAACATTGTAAAAGTCAATTATCAAACATAATACCAAACGTTGTTGTGCTTGTTTCATATTGGGGTTGGACAGAAATAACTGTTAATGTGACATCTTTCAATTGTGAAGGGAAGTCAGCTGATGTATCTTTTATCGCTGTTTCCTTGGAAAACCACTGCATTTTAGGTGGTCAACCTTTGCCTTGAAGCTTGCAGAAGAGCTTGGAGAACATTTGGAAACACCGGCTTGTAATTTTGCTGTGAGAGACCCTTCCTGACAGACTTGTGTCTTGTGCTAAACTGATTCCCCTGGTGTAAGAATTTTTAGATTAAACTGCTTCTCTAATCTCACCTATTTGTATGGCTGTTCCTCACCAGTTTGTTAATGATTGTGGTGAACTTACATATTATGTTGTTGAGCATTAATATCTGTTTGGTGGAAGTGAAGGTTTAGTCATACGCATATATTGTGTTTTTGGAAAGTGGGCTTTACTTTGTTACTGTCTTTCTCACCTACAAAAATCTCACTATTTGCAAAGGAATGTTGAAAGCATTTCACTTCATAAGAGAAACCATGCCTGCTTTGCACAAGAATAAAAGTTAAAATCTACATTCCTATATGCAGGTGGTAACAATTCATAGCCCTCCCAGTTGGAGAATGGGCACGTCTTTCAAACTTCACGCCACCGTTTGTATTTGCGGCTCTTTGTAATCTCTAAACCAGCTGAGATAAAAATGATAAATATTATAGTAATGTCAACAGGGATTATTTTCCAGAATTGAGGGAGCTCTTCCTGAGCCACAATTATTAAAAAAAACAAAAGGGTACGGTGAGAAGTGCTCAACGTGATGATTAAAGTGACCTTTATGTGATAAATCAATAAACCAAAATTAACATAATCACTAGAAAAATAAATGATGGTTGGGTTTGGGGCCCTAGTTAGAGGTGGCTTAGGCAAAACATAAGCTGTTATTTCAAATCAACAAGGTGCCCCAGGCCCTCTGGTGGTTTTATTTGTCCCCAAAAAGTATTTGAACTCAGGTTTTGTCATGTTAAATTCTAAAATAAAGGCTAAGAGTCTAGTAGTCTGTGTACTGAACTGTGCCCTTGATCACCATCAGCAGCATAAGAAATGACAGCAACTTAGAATTCTCCTCCAAAATAAGTGCTCAATTGTAAAGCCTCTAACTGACAAAAACAAAATGTTAACAAGTTGGAAAGTTATCCACAGCCACACTCTAGAGTGGAGCTCTGGACAGCATGTAAACCTGGTGAATTCTCTCTTAAAGGTGCCCTGTGGAGTTCTGTTTGATCTTTTTGTACAACTTAATCCACACACGCGGCAGTTGGCTGTACTATAAATACTTGATTTTAGTTGTTATTAGTTCATTAGCATAGTTTAGCACAAAATAATAGTCTGGCAACAACTATGGCATGGGCTTATCAAAACCACCTTGACTTAGCTATTCAGGGTTATCATTAACATTAAGTTGCTGTAAAGAAAAAGGCTATATAATATGGTCACAGTGGTAAATTGGTACACTTCTAATCAATTTCATTTAACCGTGTAGTCTACAGAATCTTTTAGGTCCAGGGAATGTGCAAAACTAAATATATTTTTTCTTATTAATTAAAATCGATAAATTAATAGAAAAATGAATCAGATACATTTGTGATAGTTGTAATGTTTAAGTCACTTTTAAGCAGAAATATTAAACATTACATAAACCTGACAAGAATGACTGGTTTGAACATCAGCTGCTTACACGTTGTTAAAAATGGTTAAACCCCATTTTAGTGTATTAGTTTCTAATTAAAATTTTTCCCAACAAGGAGCAGCTATGAGAAGAGTAAAAGTAGACTGTCCCTCACATGTTTAAAGCTCAGATTCATCACTTAACAGAAAAAAAAACACAATCATGGTGATTGTGGTAATGTGAAATATGCTACCTTCACAACATTTTCATTGTTTTGTTTTTCAATCTTGTACAATATAACAGATTCATGTTAAAAGTTAATTAGCATTTTAAGTGGAGATACAGTTATTTTTAAAAGCAGACATTTGTCAATCAGTCTTGTGAAGCTACTAATGTTCTTAAAACATTTCCACATTTAAGATTACAGCAGCAATATGCATGATACTTTTAATACTTCATACTTTTAATTACTAAGACACATTTGATGTAGACCATTGGTGATGTATCTCAGAGATGCGAAGTAACGAACTTGCTACTGTAGTAGTTTTTTGGATATTTTTACGTTACAATTTTGTGGTGACGTTTTACTTTTACTCCTTACATTTAACACAAATGGGTACTTTCTACCTTACATTTAAAAAAAAATTGGCTATTACTTTAGTTTTGTAAATTCGGTGTCATGTCGAACAACAAGACACGTGCCTCAACCACGAGCGGGCGCGCACCACATGGAGAAGAAAGTGAAGGAAAATAAAAAGGATATCAGTGTGATTGGGTGTGGATCTTTGGACATTGTTGTATAACTTATGTTGTCAGTCATTAAGCCTGTTGTTGTATGTGTCGTAGTTCTGGCACAAGTAAAGTAAGTTAGCTAGTGATTTAGTTGTTGTGTTCTTCCTGTTAGCTACATTGCACGTTGAATCCGCAGAGAGATGTTGTCTCTGTTGTGTTTAAACGACACACCTGGGGGCAGTTGGAAACAGAATCAGCTTTAAATACAGTCCATCTAGTCCTCACTAACAAGTTTCAAATAATTTCACTGGAGTTATTGTTATGATGTTTGTTGTTCAATACCATATTCAATCTAATGGATGGGACTTACTGTAGTTGCATTGACGAAACACTAAGACGACTCAAAAGATTCTGAGGCATTCTGCATTCATTTGTGGCAAATCATTATGGTTAGTGGCGCTAACGTTAGTGTTAATAGTATGGCGGCGATGATTGAAAATGAAGAAAACAGAGATCCCGAGATTGGCAGACAACAGCAGGTTCCCAATTATCTCGGCCTTATCAGAGAGAGATGGTTGAGTAGTCGGCATCAAGAAGAATCCTGGCCAATTGTCTGCATAACTCTAAAAGTATGGGGAACTTCTTAAGTAATGTCTGTTTTGGAATTCAATTACCCTTTTCCTTTCCAAAAGTCAAATTTGAGCACAACACATACATGTGATTTTTAAATTTAAGGACAAGATTAAAAAAGAGAAACTGACTGTGAATTCTCACAGAATCACAGTTGAATTCATCTTGCACTCAGTCAGAATCTTGTTAACACTGGAGTCCCAGTCTCTGTCACAATATAACTATGTGAGTGTTTTAGGCTATTGGCTGACATCCATTTAAAAAGTAGGCAAAGGCATAAAGAGACTTTTTCCTAGCCCACTGAAGTTTCTCAGTGTGCTCTTAGTAACATGTGTGTGGTCCAGTAGCTTTGTCATTTGCAAGGCTATACTTACTTATATACTTTAGTAAATCCAAACTGTTCGTGTAATTTTACTTGAGTTCGAAGTTAAAACAGTATTGTCTACTTTACCAGAGTTTTTTTAAGTAGGGGAAGTGAGGACTTTTGCAGGTTGTTTCTGGCTTAGAGCTGTGGAGTTGGCTCTGTGGTTGGGAGTCACCTGCTGCCTCATGTTCTGCCAACACCCTCTACTACATTCTCCATGTCTCTCTCTGTCTTGTCCTTCTGTGTCTCTCTTCTGTCCTCTTTTCTTACCCCAACTGGTCGGGCAGATGACGCCCACGAGCCATGGTCTGCTTGAAGTTCTCGCCTCTTGCAAGAAATTTTTCTGCTTTGCGCCTAGTGCTGCGCTTGGGTGGAACTTTGGGTTTTTGTAATAAATCACAGAGTCGGTCTGTTGTGTTATTTAGCGCTATACAAATCAAATCAAATAAATTGAATTATTGCTATGAGTCATGAGTAGTTTCCTTATCTCCTTATAAAGCTTTGGATGAAACCAGCAAATAGCATGTACTTTGTAGCCTACGTTTTCATATAATTCTTTTCAATTATATTTTTTCATGAAACCTAAAGTAGCTATTACAGTGCTATTTGAACTTTGTACGGACCAAACTTTTAAACTGGAACTATATGCAACATCTGTATTGGTTTACAAGTCCTGTTTTTCTTTTGGATTTAGAAACAGTTACTTTTTCACATTTAAACAACAGATTTAAACTTTTGTTGGACCAGGTGGCGACAAATCACCAAGACCCACAGGTTTGGGGCAAACCCAATGTGTTATGAGTCGTTAATCCTTGAGTCATACATACTTTTTTATGTACTCAGGAGGACCTCCTGGGAACAGGGGTTTCTGGTGAAATAAAGGTAACGTACAAACCGACATCAGTAAACCAACAGTAGATGGTGGTAGAAAATGTTGCTATGTAGTTTAGATAACTGATAAAAAGGTAAATTAAAGACTTATTGATCTTCAGCGGGAAATCCTTTGACTAATAACATTGGGCTAAACTATAGAAACCCAGAAATAAGATGACACAACTCAATTAAATCAGAAATTACATTTCAAAGCATGCACATTAATTCCCTTAGACCATCTGTGAAGAACTAATGAGTCTAGTAATGCAGTGCTATAAGCCTTATTGGATTGTGACTAAAAGAGTCTACTGAGTAGAGATATCAAGGCCTAATCCAAAAGTCAGAATGTATGAATAGAAATAAAATCTTTCAATATATATGGCTATGGAATATAATATTATTGTGTATTACTATAATAATATAAATGTATAGTTATTAACATATACAAACAATTTACTCTGTTGGTGGTTGCACAGCTAAATTGTGTCAACAAAACCTTTGTGAACCTTAATAACAACCATCACATAGATGTGTAGCAGCTATTATCTCAAGAAAAATGATTTTTTTGTTTTTGCTTTTTACTACAGTGTGGATAGTACTAGCTTTAACATTGTTTCAAGATATGTGTTTGCCTACATATAAATTGTTCCAAAAGCTTCAAAAGTTAGATCACACCTCTTAGTGTGCCTTTAAATCAACCATTCTCTGAATGACATCCTGACTTTTTGTGTCAGAAACCAGCTTTTCTGCCTTAAGGTTTGTTCCCAAAACCTAGACAATATTGAACTGCACTAAACCATGATGATTAATTTAGGGTGTTACTAAAAACATGGTAAGCAGGCAGATAAAACGGTCTCTGCTGCCTCTTCTTACTTTCTCGTCACCAGGTCGCGACAGTTGCCCAAAGGACCAGGGGATGTGGTGTATTACCATAACCATCATATCCGGGTTTCATTGCAGCATTAATTCTTCGGCATCCTAAATCTCCTCAATCCCCCCAGCTGCCCACACCACAAGGGCTGTGTGCAATTCAGTGATTATAAAACTCAAACCGAAGGTGTTGACTGAGTCGTGTGAGGGATAGTAGCCATGGTGTTTTACCGGAACTGGTGCAGATGTTTAGGAACCTGACGAAAAAACCAGTAGATCAACTTTCAAACTTTTTTCCATCAAACCAGCTCTCCCCATCCCTATGTCGCTCTGCTTTCTGGCTATTCTAGGCACATTATCCTAGCCAGTAAATCTTCAGGTCTATGTCTGTGGGAGGTAGCTCGATACATTAATTCCAAGGCAGCGATTCAATGTCCAAACCATTCTGCACTTTCCCTTAACTGTTAAATGGTTGTTCTCCCCCCAAGGCAAACAAGCTCCTA
>NW_022605589.1:228608-228781 GCF_008692095.1 Etheostoma spectabile | reverse complement strand
CTTTTCATATGAGCTATTTCTTACAGCAATTGATTAATTAAAAGTCAGGTTAATAGCACGTGTTTCTGCAAAATAGATAAGCGACAAGACTTTTGTCAGAGACTGTATTACCTGATCTTTATTATTCTCTGTGTTTTCCAGTTATTTAATGATCAAATCTCTCACTCCCTTTC
>NW_022605589.1:227025-228598 GCF_008692095.1 Etheostoma spectabile | reverse complement strand
CCATATGAGCCACAGCCAATGACGTTTTTTTTTGTATCATCTAGTCCAAATATTTTAATAGAGAGTTCAGACCAGATTTCCGAGGAATACCCTGTTTCTTGTGTTGTAATCTTAGCACTTTTCATAGTTTTTACCAAAGCTTCAATTCCACCAGCCGTTGAACTCGCTTTATCTTTTTTTTATATAGTAAATACGATGTGTTAGACACTACATATCCATTGGGTCACTCAGGTAATTTAGGAACATTCTGAGCAGGATTTTCAACTCTATAAGCTAGAATGGTTTTTTTTTTAAAAAATGGGTTGATATAAATCCTTTTTCAGCCTTTTAAAGGCCATTTTTTCGCGTTTTTAGGCTTACTTAGGTATTTAGAGCTAGAGTAGAACTAAACAGGAGTGCGAAGCAGCGTAATTTTCTATGCTCTATATCTGGAATAACTCCAGAAACTGCAAGGTCAGCTGCTACATCTCAGTTCTTTTAAATCAAGGTGCAAGACCTTTCTTTTGATGTGCCTTTCTTTAACATGACTGCTCATTTCTTGTAAAATTTCTTATGCCCTGCACTGTAAGCTTTTATTCTTGTGTTTATGTGTCCCCACAACACATAATCCTTTCTATTTTGTTTTAATTGCTATATTCATGTGTTTTATTGGTTTTAATGCTTATGAATTTTAACTGTTTGCTACCTGTGTTTTAGCTGATTTAAAACCTGATTTTGTGAGTCAAAGCACTTTGAATTGCCATGTGCGAAATGTGCCTCTCAAATAAAGTGCCTGCATTGCAACTCTATGTAAAAAGGGCATACTGCGACCTTATACAGCCTGTCATTACAAGTTTGGGGGGAGACATCACAATCTAGTGTGTCTCCAGGTTATTTAGGCCATTGATGTACCGCGTTTTAAAAATTCGGGAGATTAAACGTTCAGCTCAGAAATATCTAGATAAATTAACCGTTGGATGGACTGTATATGTTAACAGAAACTTGACTCGTCGTACGTGATTGACAGGTAATATGTCTGGTAATGTAATTTGCAAATTGCCATTATGAGGAACTGCATACTCTGCCAAAATCTTACTGAGACGGCCACCACATGATTCATCCAATGAATGCAACGAGAAGGACCAAAGCTACAATTCTGACCTGCCTGTCAACGGGTAATAAGTCATTTATGGAATATCTAAAAAGGTGGATGTTTCGTGTAGTATTAGTTTTTGACAATATACATTGTCTTTTGGTAGCGTTCAATTGTAATTTTGGATGGTGCTGCTAATAAGTAGCCAGCTCTAATATGAATCATTAGCTAAGTGAGCCCGGGTGTTAAGTGTGTGCTGCTGATAGCCCTACTTGGGATTCGGAGATTAAAATTTTAATTGGATTTACCTTCTATCCACCACCCTTCAGTGGTTAGCGTTTGTGTGTTCTTTTTGACTAACACTTCACAAAAAAAGCAAGTTGTAGCTACATTAGCACATGGCAGACTACAGTGGCTTGGAATACAAAATGACTGATTTACTCGTTGTTTTCAGCTTCCTCTGGTGCACTCATCAGGCCTGGGAAACTCAGAAGACGCCAA
>NW_022605589.1:222918-227000 GCF_008692095.1 Etheostoma spectabile | reverse complement strand
TGAGTTTTAGTAGTAAACTGTAGTTTGGGAAGTAAAATAAGGCTGCCCAATATGTAGAGATACAATTTGCACTCCAAACATTACTTAAACATCACATTTAACACAACTTAAGATCCCTAAGGATAACATGTAAACAGTGTATGTCACATACACAGAGTAAATGTATATCTAATGTTAAATTAATTCTCTGTTGGAGATATTTCTGGTTTGATACTATACCTTACTATACTGTAAATAAAACAAATTCTTCCACTACAGAACTGCTTAAATGGTCAAAAGTTCATTATGTAATTTTGTATGAAATAATTTTTGTATTTCACTAATCATATTTTGGGCATTTTCACCTTTTATTTGACAGCTGAATAAATGAAAGCAGAGAGAGAGTGGGAATGACATCCAACAAAGCGCTGCAGGTCGGGAATTGAACCCACAGCTGCACAAGAACTGAGCCTCTGTACATGGGGGCACCACGCGCAACAAGTTGAGATACATAGACATCCATATATCAAATAACTTTTGACCAGAACCATCCCGAACACTCTATATTCTTAAGGAAAACAATAAGTCTACTTGAATGCTATAGTCTGTAGTGTGTGCGTTTAGAAGTTTAAGAGGCGTGTTATTCCTCAAGGTCCCAATAGGTCAAATATACCCAGGCCAAGTTTTTCAAAGTGAACTCACTACAATGAAATGGCGTCTTTGGGTCAAGAATATAAGAATGGTTACAATTTGGCTTCTGAAAATCATCGTTATTGTGTTTACTCATAGCATTACAGTCATATAAAATGTATTCAATTACAAGGGATGGTTAAGGACCTCAGTACCAAAAAAACTAATACCCATTTCTAAAAAGGGTAAATAAACAACAAAAAAACACACTCTTTATTGACACAGAGACTCAGTCCTTGTTGCATAATTGGTCTGACCTAAAGGACAATTTGCTGTGGTGAAATTGTCCACCTTGACTATTTTTTTCTTGGTTAAAAAGGGATGTGGAATGCAGCAGAGGACATGATCTAGAGTTGTGCCACTGAGAGGAAGGAACGGTATTTTAAAGAAATTGAGTAAACCGCAGCTATATATAAACTATAAGGATTTTCAAAGATTCATTAAAAATGGATTAGACAAAACACTATCAGTTGACAGAGAAGTCTAGAAAGCGACACACCTCCTTGCAAAATGACGTCATGGGTATATACCAACTGTGTAAAGATTGGCAAAGAAATTTTACACAAACTCTTTTACGACTAAATAGCTGTTGATAGTTTTGAGAAATAACTGCTGTAGTATAACCAGCGGGGCCTATGTGCTAGCCCTTTACGAGACCTGAATCACATTTATATAATACTATTGAATGATTTAGCCAAATAAATCCCAAATTACAAATATGGTATTTTGGAAATAAAATGTGTAGGATAACCAGCAGGGGTCTTCATGTGCTAGCCTTTAGAGACCTGAAATCATCATTTCTATAATACTATTGAATGATTTATGCAAAAAAATCAAAATTACAAAATGTGGAGTTTTGAGAATAACTGTTGTAGTATAACAGGGGTCCAATCTATGTGTCTAGCCTTTAGGACCTGAATCATTCATTTTATAAATCTATGAATGATTTATGACAAAATAAATTCACCAAAATTACAAATATGGATTATTTTGAGAAATAACGTTGTAGTTAACCAGCAGGGGTCCTTCTATGTGTCTAGCCCTTAAGAGACCTGAATCATCTTTCTATAATAACTATTGAAGATTTATCAAAATAAAATTATCAAAATTAGAAATATGTGTATTTTGTGAAATACTGTTGTAGTATAACCGGCAGTCCCATATCTATGTGTCTAGATTTTAGAAACTGAATCAGCATTTCTATAATAACTAGCCTATTGAATTATTTTGCTAAAAGAAAATCAACAAAATTGTGTTTTGGTTATTTTTGATAAAAAATGTTGTAGTAGCCTACAATACCAGTACACAAGTAATAAACGAGGTAAGTATGGAGGCACTACCTTATTTAATGAGAAATTAATGAATATTTTGTTGGATCTTAGTCGTGTTTTAATTGTAGACGGTCACCCTATCCTCGTCTCTGCCGTCTCTCCACCGGCTGCTCGTAGAGAACAATGTATTTCTCAGATTCAAGGACGGTTCGTTTATGTAGATGAAAATGAGTTGTAGAGCTCGTTGTTACCTTACTACGAAAGGAATGATAAGTTCGAATCAGAGTTATTGATCCGGAAGTTTGAATCTGCGAATGTCTTTCTAACTGACCGAAAGGCTCAACCCAGCTGTATACATGTGCCGATATAGCGGCTAGAAGCAATACAGCCGATTCGTATATATGATGTGAGCGTTTAAGGGACTCATTTGAAAATAATGATCCAATTTAGGTTTAAAAGCTTCACAACTTTGAAGCAGTTCAACCCACTGCCCAAGATGCAAACTTAAGTGGCACCGTCTGATCGTCTGGATTCAGCCTGATATAAGAATCTCCACTGTGCTCAAAAATTGATTTTGCAGGAGCTTCCACTGACTTTTTTTTGTGGTGCCAGGATCAAAACTAAATCGCCCCGATACATTGACAGAAATTTCTGGCTTAGCCGGCAAAGTAACCCAAGAGAGATTCCTACTAGCCCCATTCAAAATCCCCGCGAGGCATTGTGATCGAAACAAGCCTTTGTCGTACTAGTCCGCATGCTCAGCTGAGAGGTGTGAGTAGTTAGGCGGGAGAGTGTCTTGACAAATATTAGCAAAATAATGTAATTTATATTCTAGAAAAAACAATAGGCTACCCACATTGCGGCATGTCTGATTAAACTTACATTAAAGATGTTAATAAATAACTAACAAGTTAAAATTCAGGTCTATGATTCTTGATTAAAAGTCTGCTCAGACAGGAATAGACTTGGTTAAAATATAATAGTTATGTATGTGGGCTAACGAATAGGAATATGACATAGAAAACGTGCCAGGCCACCAAAGGTAGGTTATACGTTCCTCGCAAACCAATTAGCGCTTCGTCCTCTGTTGTCGCTTCCGATTAAAAGTAAAGTTTCTCTTACAAGTACAGATAGAACGCATGTGGCTATCTGAATCAGGTACGGACGATTTGAACATTCGAGGGAATGCAGGCGGACGTGGTCTGGGTGAGCCGTTTGAACAGTGAGCCGCAGGTAACATGGTGAATCCGGATTCTCTTCCTTCACAGTTTGCCCAAGCGCAGAAACAGCAGTGATTTGACCCAAAACACGCAACAAACGTATATCATCTCATCTTGTGGTTTTATTCTCTGACATGTCAGGATGAAACAGAAAATTCTGTCGATTTCAAACGTTACTGCTGTAACCATGGAGGTAATACCTGTCAACCAATCACAGCTTGCAAGTCCGAAAATACGAAGAACCTTCGAAATGTGATTGGGTCAACGCAAAAAAACAAGGAGGGGAAACTTCTTAAAGTCTATGATATGAACTATCATCCCATCCGCACGCCATTGGTTTTAACTAGAAACATCTTTGTTATCAACAAATAATCAACTATCAAACTGTTAATATATGCAATATGTTAAGGACCTAATGTTAGTGCTACATTTCATTGAAGATGAAAAGATAGTAAGAAAATCCGTGTGTAAAGGACAGTTGGTGAGGTGATAGAAAATATTATAGGCTTAATGTGGTCATCATGTATGTGCGGATGGCCATTTAGTTAATGATCAAATATATAGCAGTAATAATAATCATAGAATCAATGATAAATAAACAAAATAAATAAATACATTAAAAATGGAATACATAAAGTCAAATGAAGGGGCGTGGTATCTCACAGACCGGCCGGCTCCCTCTCCTGCCTCCCTCGGTCTCACCGTCTCGTCGTCTTCAAGTGTCAATCAAATTGCTTTCATTGGCAATGAATGTCGAAATAACAATCGTGCAAAGCAACAAGATAATAATGTGAGAAGAATCCATACATGGATATACAATTCATTGGTAAACTAAACTCCAACATTTAAGAGGAAAGCCACAACAGTATCAATCAATCCAAGATACAGTTAAAATATACTGTATCGCATCAGCAATCAGCAA
>NW_022605589.1:221648-222893 GCF_008692095.1 Etheostoma spectabile | reverse complement strand
AAGCAAAACATTTTCCAACTGTGGTCTCAGAAATGTGAGACTGAGCACAGTGTGTTAAGTTTTGTTCCAAGCCAAACCTAACAGCAGGTATTTCACGGTTTAAGATAGTCTCTGGTTGAGGGTATGGTTAAACAGAGAACTTAGATGCTCATTGTTTACTTGTTAGCTAATATCAAAACTGGCTCCACCATTCAGAGTAACCATGTTGTGGCAGAAGCACAGCAAAACAAGAAATAAACCACCAATCTAAATATACTCAAAACTCCCCTGCTTGGCTGATGGACTGGGGATGTTATTTGAAATAACATCTTTGGACATCTTGATTTTTTCACTATTGGTCATAGCAATTAAGCACCGCCTATTGTGCAAAATGTGCACAGATTCGCTAATTATCCGGAATCGTCATAAGCCCTACCGGTACCAGTACAGTACAGCACAGACTTACAAAAGTTATAATCTTAAAGTGAGGTAGTTTACTGTTATGGCCTCCGACCAAGCTGTCGTGCCGAAAATGAGCAGAATTGCAAGTGGACGAGAAAAAAAAGGGATGTAACCGGCCACATTAAGTTCATATCAGCCCGCTACCGCTAGGGTACGTTGCATGATTCAGCTGTCAACCAGCACGGCGGGGCTACCTTGTGACTAGCTAGCTTTAACGTTAGGTTTGTTTTACCCCAATGTCACTCATCAAGATAAGTTAAGCGTTGAGTTTTCATTTTGTTTCAAAGCGGTTGGCCGGACATGGTGTTACGTTGCCATTAAGCAAGACAGTCGCGGGTTTGGGGACTTCGGTAAAGTTAGAAAGACATTCGCAGATCAACTTCGGTCAATAACCGATTCGACACTTCCTCGAGGTCACGAGTCTACAAACTCATTAACTGAATCTGGAGAAATACATTGTTCTCTACGAGCAGCGGGTGGAGAGACGCAGCGAGACGAGGTAGGGACCGTACAAATTAAAACACCGACTAGAGATACCCAAAAAATATTCATTAATTTACTCATTAAATAAGGTAGTGCCTCCATACTACCTCGTTTATAATGTGAATCAAATAACTTTTGACAGAACCATCCCCGAACACTCTTATTCTTCAAGGAAAACAATATACTCTCTGAATGCTATATGTCTGTAGTTTGTGCTTCTGAAGTTTAATGAGGCTGTGATTATCCTCAAGGTCACAATAGGTCAATATATACACCAAGGCCAAGTTTTTACAAATTGACTCACTACAATGAAATGGCTTC
>NW_022605589.1:221467-221638 GCF_008692095.1 Etheostoma spectabile | reverse complement strand
AGAATTATAAGGAATGGTTACAATTTGGCTTCTAAAATCATCGTTATCTGTCTTTACAGTCATATAAGCATTACAGTCATATAAAATGTATTCAATTACAAGATGGTTTAAGGACCTCAGTACCAAAAAAAACTAATTACCCAATTTCTACAACGGGTAAATATAACAACA
>NW_022605589.1:220924-221457 GCF_008692095.1 Etheostoma spectabile | reverse complement strand
AACACACTACTTTTTATTACACAGAGACTCAGTCCTTGTTGCATAATTGTTTGACCTAAAGGACATTTGCTGCATGGCTGGTGAAATTGCCACCCCTTGCACTATTCATTTTATTGGTTAAAAGGGAGTGGACATGCAGCGAGGACATGATCTAATGTTTGATCACTGTAGGAAGAAGTTAAGGACACCCAGAGGCGTATTATAATAATAACCAATTAAACGATTTTGGAAAAGAAATTCGACAAATTGAAATATGGATATTTTTGCGAAAAATGTTGTAGTTAACAGCAGGGGTCCTTTTATGTGTCTAGCCCTTAAGGACCTGAATCATCATTCTATATAAACTATTTGAATGATTATGCCAAAATAAATTATGCAAAATTACAAATATGGGTATTTTGAGAAATAACTAGGTAGTATAACAGAGGGGCTCTTCTATGGTCCTAGCCACTGTAAAGACCTGAATCTTCATTCTATAATAACTATTAAAGGATTTTGGCAAAAGAAATTCACCAAAATTAGAAATATGGTTA
>NW_022605589.1:220845-220914 GCF_008692095.1 Etheostoma spectabile | reverse complement strand
ATAACTGCTGTAGTATAACCAGCAGGGGGCCTTATATGTGTCTAGCCCTTTAAGAGACCTGAATCATCA
>NW_022605589.1:220428-220835 GCF_008692095.1 Etheostoma spectabile | reverse complement strand
AACTATTGAATGATTTATGCCAAATAAATTCACCAGAATTACAAATATGTGTATTTTTGAGAAATAACTACTGTTGTAGTATAACCAGCAGGGGTCATTCTATGTGTCTAGCCCTTTTAGAGACCTGAATCATCATTTCTATAATAACTATTGACAGATTTATACAAAATAAATTACAAAATTACAAATATTGTTATTTTGAGGAAACGTACAGGTTGTAGTATACCGGCAGTCCATATATTGTGTCTAGCCTTTTAGAAACCTGAATCAGCATTTCTATAATAACTAGCCTAGTGAATTCAAAAAGAAATTCAACAAAATTGTGTTTTTGGTTATTTTTGATAAATAACTGTTGTAGTAGCCTACAACTACCAGTACACAAGTAATAAACGAGGTAAGTATGGAGG
>NW_022605589.1:218135-220418 GCF_008692095.1 Etheostoma spectabile | reverse complement strand
TTTAATGAGTAAATTAATGAATATTTTTGTGGTATCTCTAGTCAGTGTTTTAATTTGTAGACGGTCCCTATCCCTCGTCTCTCTGCCGTCTCTCCACCGGCTGCTCGTAGAGAACAATGTTATTTCTCCAGATTCAAGGACGGTTCGTTTAGATGAAAATGAGTTTGTAGCTCGTTGTTAACCTTACTACGAAAGGAATGATAAGTCGAATCAGAGTTATTGATCCCGGAAGTTTGAATCTGCGAATGTCTTTC
Source organism: Etheostoma spectabile (assembly GCF_008692095.1). Classification (NCBI taxonomy): domain Eukaryota; kingdom Metazoa; phylum Chordata; class Actinopteri; order Perciformes; family Percidae; genus Etheostoma; species Etheostoma spectabile. Next base: position 220,164 of record NW_022605589.1, on the reverse strand, counting down.
TAACTTTACCGAACAGGACTCAGACATGGCTGTTAAATGACTCTCACCAAAGCCAAATACAGCCGATTCGTATATCTTGATGTGAGAGTTTAATGGACTCATTTGAAAATAATGATGCCCATTTAGGTTTTAAACAGCTTCACAACTTTGAAAGCATGTTACAACCACTGCCCAAGATGCAAACTTAAGTGGCACCTGTCTGATCGTCTGGATTCAGCTGATATAAGAATCTCCACTGTGGCTCAAAAATTGATTTTGCAGGAGCTCGTCACACTGACTTTTTTTTTGTGGTGCCAGGATCAAAAAGCTAAAATCGCCCCTGATACATTGACAGAAATTTCCTGCTTAGCCGGCAAAGTAACCCCCAAGAGATTACTCCTACTAGCCTCCATTTCAAAACCACGCGAGCATTGTGATAGAAACAAGCCTTTGTCTGTACTAGTCCGGCATGCTCAGCTGAGAGGTTGTGAGTAGTTAGAGCGGGAGAGTCGTCTTGACAAATATTAGCAAAATAATGTAATTTATATTTCTAGAAAAACAATAGGCTAACCATCATTGCGGCATGTCTTGATTAACCTTACATTAAAGATGTTAATAAATAAATAACAAGTAAATTCAGGTCTATGATTCTTGATTTTAAAAGTTCTGATCAGACAGGAATAGACTTGGTTTAAAATATTAATAGTTATGTATGTGGGCTAAAACGCATATGGAATATTGACATAGAACGTGCCAGGCCACCAAATGTAGGTTTATACGTTCCTCCGCAAACACAATTAGCGCTTCGTCCTCTGTTGTCGCGCGATTAAAATGTAAATGTTTCTCTTTACAAGTACAGATAGAACGCATGTGCTATCTGAATACAGTTACCTGAGCCGTATTTGACATCGTGGGAATGCAGGCGGACGTTGTGTCTGGTGTTGAGCAGTTTGACCAGTGAGCCGCAGGTAACATGGTTGAACTCCGATTCTCTTCCTTCACAGTTTGCCCAAAGCAGCAGAAACAGCAGTGATTTGACAAAACCACGCACAACGTATATCATCTCCATCTTTGTGTCTTTATTCTCTGACACTGTCAAGATGAACAGCAAATTCTGTCGATTTCAAACGTTACTGCTGTCAACCATGGATGTAATACACTGTCAACCAATCACAGCTTGACAAGTCCGAAAATACGGAAGAACCTGTCGACATGTGATTGGTCAACGCAAAACAAGGAAACTTCTTTAACTGTCTATGATATTCACATATCCTCCCATTCTGCGCACGCCTATTTGATTTTAATAGAACATCTTTGTTATCAACAATTAATCAACTATCAAACTGTTAATTATATGCAATAATGTTTAAGAGACCTAATGTTAGTGCTACATTCATTTGAAGATGAAAAGATAGTAAGAAATAATTCTCGTGTGTAAAGGACAGTGTTGGTAGGTGATAGAAAATATTATAGGCTTAATTGTTGTCATCATGTATGTGTCGGACCTGGCCCATTTAGTCATGTATCAATATATAGCAGTAATAATATAAATAAATGAATAAATAAACAAAATAAATAAATACATTTAAAATATGTAATACATAAATTCAAATGAAGGGGCGTGGGTATCTCACAGACCGGCCGTGCTCCCTCTCCCTGCCTCCCTCCGTCTCACCGTCTCTCCGTCTTTCAATTTTTCAATTCAAATTGCTTTCATTGGCATGAATGTCAGAAATAACAATAGTGCCAAAGCATCAAGGATAATAATGTGAGAAGAAATACATACATGGATATACAATTCATTGAGTAAACTAAAATCCATACATTTAAGATGAAATCAACAACAGTATCAATCAATCAATATACAGTAAAATATATACTGTATCAGAATCAGAATCAGAAATACTTTATTGATCCCCGAAGGGAAACTCCGCGTTGCAGTTGCACAAATAGTAGAAATATCAGAGTAGAAATATAAATAAAGAAATATATGAAGTGTGGATATGTACGGTATTTACATAGTTAAAGGAATGTTATGATACAGTATTTA
>NW_022605589.1:217939-218125 GCF_008692095.1 Etheostoma spectabile | reverse complement strand
TTAAGGAGTTGCAATGGTGAAAAGTAATAATAATAATAATAATAATAATACAATTTTAATATTAATAATAGTAGCAGTTGAGTATTGCACACATATCAGGCCAGTGTTATTGCACAAAATAGATATTATTGTCCAGTTTCAACCTCTCTAAGTGTTTGTGTGTCAGACACTCAGAGGGAGGAGTTA
>NW_022605589.1:217790-217929 GCF_008692095.1 Etheostoma spectabile | reverse complement strand
TGGCCACAGGCAGGAATGACTTCCTGTGGAGCTCTGTGGTGCATTTTGGGAGAATGAGTCTATTACTGAAAGTGCTCCTGAGATTTAGCAGCAAGCCATGGAGTGGGTGGGAGACATTGTCCAAGATGGCATGTAGTTT
>NW_022605589.1:217578-217728 GCF_008692095.1 Etheostoma spectabile | reverse complement strand
TGGCCTTGCGAATCAGTTTGTTGAGTCTGTTGGCGTCCGCTACCCTCAGCCTGCTGCCACAGCATGCAACAGCAAAGAGGAGAGCACTGGCCACCACAGACTCATAAAACATTGTCAGTATCTTCCTGCAGATGTTGAAGGACCTCAGCC
>NW_022605589.1:215513-217568 GCF_008692095.1 Etheostoma spectabile | reverse complement strand
ATAGAGACGGCTTTGGCCCTTCCTGTAGAGGGGTTGAGTGTTCTTGGTCCAGTCCAGTTTATCGTCCAAGTGCACGCAGGTATTTGTAGTCCTCCACAATGTCCACACTGACCTCCTGGATGGAAACAGGGCTCACTGCTGCCTTGGCTCTCCTTAGATCCACCACCTGGTCTTTGTCACGTTGAGCTGGAGATGGTCAGCTCACTCCATGTGACAAAGCCCCCACACACAGACTCTGTACGTCAGCCTCGACCCCGCGTACATCCAACCACAGCAGAGTCATCAGAAAACTTCTGAAGATGGCAAGACTCTGAGTGGTAGTTGAAGTCTGTGGTGTAGGTGGTGAAGAGGAAGGGAGAGACGACAGTCCCCTGCGGGGCCCCGGTGTTGTTGACCACGCTGTCTGACACACAGTGTGAAGGCGCACATACTGTGTCTGCCAGTCAGGTAGTCAACAATCCAGGACACAAGGGGGGGGGATCCACCTGCATCGCTGTCGCTTCTCACCCAGCAGGGCCGGCCATAATGTAAGAAAGAAAACAAAGAGAAGCAAAAAAACAACAAAACATGAAAAAACATGTAGTAAAGGCAGAGTAAACTGTGGGGAGATGAATTACAGATAATATGTGATGTTGTGCTGGTTGTCTCTTTATGTACATATACAGTACATATCTCGCTGCTTCACCTTATATATATATATATATATATATATATATATATATATATATATGTATATATATATATATTTGAATTTTTGAATACAACTTACTCAAATTACTTAGTCACAGCAGGTAACAATCCACAGGAAGATCACAAACCCAGCCTCTGGTATTTGCATCTCTGTCAGAGCTTTCTTACTGTAGGACTGTGCGGATGCATAGGGCCTCCGCAGCCATTAGGGGGCAGCCAAGCTGCAAGTTCAGCCTGCTCAACATATTTAAGAAGAAAAAAAATTACCTGTCCGCCAATACCTAGTATACGGCCTTATCTCTATTCATGTCCAATTAGTTTCGGTACTGCGGGTGGATCTACGCTACACAATGCCCAGATAAACCCTGCCATGCAGTTTTAAGCATAATTAATTTGTATAGGCTACGGATAATAATTGGATAAGCTTTTTATTTTGGAAGGACAGGATTCTGAATGATGTCTGTGCTCCACACAGCAGAGCGGGGGTACTGTATAGTGTGTTACAACACGCAGCACAAATAGGCTACCTAATTTGGAATGATACAGAGTGGATTAAGGTACGGTGGACGACAGGTGCAAATGCCCTGCAACTTCAGAAAACACATGCAAATAGACAGAACACAAGCAAATTAAGAAAATAACTTAATTAATTTGACAACAAATAATAATAATAATAATAATAATAATAATAATGATAATAAAAATAATAATATATAGGCCTACACACAACACAACCAAATACATAAAAGCAATGCAAAAAAAACGATGCTCAAAGAGAAGTACACAAACCACGATAACAATGCAACAACAACAAAAAACGCTGCATCCAGATTACACAACGGAAGTTCTCCAGGCCTCTAGAGAAAAGGCTAAGTGGAACAGCTGATCTTCCACCACACGGAAGAGAGAGAGAGAGAAAGAGCGAGCCGGGACCACAGACTGTATGTTTACGGTCTATGGCCGACACATTCAATCCATAGACTGTGTATTAATTAATATTAATATACTATTAATAATAATAACACTCATCATCGTCATAATCATTATCATAATAATCATAATAATAATAATATACAATATATGGTTCAGTCTCAGAAGGGTGTGAAACAGTGTGCTACTGCAAATGTTAAGTCTATATTTGAGATATGATTTCTCTCTTTTGGAGGGTGTGTCTCGGCTCAGGTCACAGGTGATACTCAATCAGCAGACGTGTCTGTAAACTCGTGGTAATACAACTATTAAAACTGCATCAGCGTTTAACATTGATGTTTCTTTAAGACATTTTACATGAGAGGGAATAATTTAATTTTCAATTCAATTTCATTTATAGTATCAATTCATAACAAGAGTTATCTCGAGACACTT
>NW_022605589.1:215379-215494 GCF_008692095.1 Etheostoma spectabile | reverse complement strand
GACCACACTCCAGAATTTGCAAGGACCCAACAGTTCTAGTAGTTTCCTCCAGAGCAAGTAACAGGCGACAGTGGCGAGGAAAAACTTCCTTTTAGGAAGAAACGTCGGTCAGACC
>NW_022605589.1:214929-215369 GCF_008692095.1 Etheostoma spectabile | reverse complement strand
GTAGGCGGTGTCTGACAACCGGTTGGGGTTAAAATGAAGAGTGGCAATAACTGTCACAAAAAATATTAGTTTGTAGTAGTTCTTTGTAGTAGTTCATGGCATAGCACGGCACTGTGCAGCATTACAAGGCCCAGCAGGACGTAGCATGGCACCGCAGAGCTTAGCAGGATGAACATGGCTTTGCAGAACATGTAGCGGGACCATGGCAACAGCTGTTACCATGATTTTGGAGCCTCCCTGATCGAAGGAAACATGATGGGCGAAGAGAACATAAGGACTCCGGGGAATGACTCCCCAGAACTAGGTTAGTAACTAGCATTTCTGGGACATGGATGAACACAAATGGAAAGATAGAAAGATAGAGTAGAGAGGAGCTCTATTACAGCATAACTAAGAGAGACAAGGTAAAGAGAGGAGCCTGGTCAGGCTAGAACTCTCCC
>NW_022605589.1:214784-214919 GCF_008692095.1 Etheostoma spectabile | reverse complement strand
GGGCTGTATGCCCTGCCTCCCTCTAGTTTTATTATATTCTTGATTATAAATTTGACAACTATGACGAGAAGCAGGTTGGCCTGATTAGGCGGACGCTGCAACTCCTCACTCCCTAACAATATTCAATTCAATTTT
>NW_022605589.1:210124-214759 GCF_008692095.1 Etheostoma spectabile | reverse complement strand
ATTATATAGTGCGTAATTTCACAACAACAGTATCATCCTATTGACTATAAGCTTTATCAAAAAGGAAAGCTCGTAAGCCTACCTTAAATGTGGGGACGTGGTGTCTGCCTCTGAACCCTAAACTGAACTGTTCCAACAGGAGGAGGCGCTGATAACGATCGCGATCTGGTCCGTTATACTTTAGAGACTCTAGGCAACCATAAGGTAACCAGCATCTGGGAGGTAGTGCCTTGTAGGGTGTAAGGTTACTCTATGAGTCCTTTAGATAAGAATGGTGCCTGACCATGGAAGGCTTTGTAGGTGAAGAGAGTAAGGAGAAGGAATTTTTTAAATTATTCAAATTAACAGAAGCCATTGCAGAGAAGCTAAAACGGGCGAGAGGTGACCTTTCCGGGTTCCTGTCAGAAACTAGAACAAGTGCGCAGCTTGGATCAGCTGAGAGCTTAGGACTTTTTCGAGAGCAGCCGGATAAAAAGAATGCCACGTAATGCCTAGCCTAAGAAAAGTAACAAAAATCCATAGATTAGTTTTTTGGCATACCTTTTAGGACAGGAATTCAGGAGTTTTGGCAAGTATTACGGGTTGAAAAAGAGGCCATCTGGAACTCTGCTTTTATGTGGGGAATTAAAGGAATGTCCGATCAAAGGATAAAATCAAAGATTCCTTCACGTGGGCGTGGAGGGGCAGTGATGCCATCAAGGAGTAAAAATATCTTGGATAATGTGTCACGGAAAAGGTTGTTCAAGGAAAGGCAGCATACGAAGTGTAATATTGGATTATACAACACCAGTACCACAAAGAAGAATCAAATTAATAGAATGCAATCTGAGTTCATATCTGGAGCAATGCACTATGAAAAATTTAAAAAAAAACAAACTAACAACCTGTAAACAGTCATTGAACATCGCTTTGTATAAAGTAAAAATAATAATGCCGCCCAAAACCATGCACACACAAACGTACTCTCTTGTGTGAAGTAAGAAATCTGCTGAAAAGATGTTGTTTGTTACGCAGGTCTGCCAACTCTGATTTTCAAAAAAACATACCAAAACCAAAGCACAGAAGACATAGATGAGCAGACGCAAGCTTTATTGATAAGTAAAGCTGGTGTATGTGCCAACAGCGGGGGGGGACATGAGACGGGGTCAGCATTTAATAATAGGTTATATAAATAAGATAAAGTCTGTATACAATCGTTAGGTGTGGGTGATCCGAGTATCCGGCTGAAAATATGGGTAGTTTATCCGGCTTGTAAACTTGTGGGTGGATTTATTGTCTTTTTTTTTTATTTTTTAGTAATTTTAATTTATTTTTTGTTTTTTGTTTTTTTAATTTTTTTGATTTTATTTGTTTTTTTTTTTTTATTTTAATTTGTTTTTTAATTTTTTAAATGAATTTTCTTTTTTTTTTTCTTGTGTTTGATCTTTTTTGTTTTATTTTTATTTTTTTATTTTTTGTGTTTTTTTTTGGTTGGTTTTTGTTGTTGTTTGGTTTATTTTTTATTGTATTGTTTTTTTTTTCTTTTGTTTATTTTTTTTATGTTTTTTTTGTTTTTTTTTTTTTTTTGTTATTTTTTTTGTTTTTTTTTTTATTTTTTTTTTATTTTTTTCTTTGGTTTTTTTTAGTTTTTTGTACTATTTTTCCTTTTATGTTTTTTTTTTTTTTTATTTTTTTTTTTATTATTTTTATTATTTATTTTTTTCTTTTTGATTCTTATTCTTTTTTTTTTTTTTTTTTTTTATTTTTTTTTTTTAATTTTTATTAACATATTTTTTTTTTTTTTTTTTTTTTTAAATTTTTCTTTTTTTTTTTTTTTTTTTTTTTTTTTTCTTTTTTTTTTATTCTTTTTTTTTTTATTTATTTTTTTTTTTTGTTCATTGTTTTGTATTTTTCTTTTTTTTTTTTTTTATTTTTTTTTTTTTTTTTTTTTGTTTTTGTTTTTTTTTTTTTTATATTTTTTTATTTTATTTTTTATTTTTCTTTTATTGTAATTTTTTTTTTTTTTTTTTTGTTTTTTTTTTTATTTTTTTTTTTTTTGTTTTTTTTTTTTTTTTTTGTTTTTTTTTTTTTTTATAATAATTTTTTTTTTTTTTTTTTTAATTTTATTGTTTTTTTAGTTTATTTTTTTTCTTTTTTTTTTTTTTTTTTTTTTTTTTTTTTTTTTTTTATTTTTTATTTTAGTTTTTTTTTCTTTTTTTTTTATTTTTTTTTTTTTTTTTTTTTTGTTATTTTTTTTTTTTTTAGTTAACTTTTTTAATTTTCTTTTTTTTTTTGTTTTGTTTTTTTTATTTTTTTTTTTCTTTTTTTTTTTTTTTTTAATTTTTACCCCCATTAAAGAATGTTTGCGGTAGCTACAGTAAAGGTATGTATCGAGTAATATGAGGTCAAGGTATCCGTGCTGGATTGAATAAAAATCCTTCACTGGCGAGCTTGGCGTTTGTGGACTAATCACGGCCCCCCAACCCCGCTCTTAAAACCTCGCCGATACGGCTTCAGCTTCGGGACAATCACACCACACACAGAACAAGGAAAAATCGAGATCTCCTCTATCTCTCTCTCTCTCACTCTATTCTCTCGCTCTCTCTCTAGTCTCTCTCGCTTCCCTCCCCGCGCCAATCCGTCAGTCAATAGGGTTGCGGATCTGGTCGTTAACGTTTAGGTGTTTCTTCAGCTTCGGTGTGTTTAACCTTCGGTGTTAGTAATAAAAAACTACAAGTAACCCGGAGTAGATTTTGGTGAACGGGGTTCAGGCGTAGGCCCTATGCTGGGTAAATGCAAACTCCGTTTGCGTCTATGCCATCGGATGATTCTTTTTGTTTCTGTCAGCTGCCCCGCCCCCCCGCCCCCTATCTCTTTGTAGCTATCTCTACTATAACAACACACACCCACACACACAAACCACACACAAACACAACCACACACACACACACCACCCCACACACACACCCACACACATTACATGGTGTGACAAAAAAAGGAACGAACCAAAACAAAAAAATCCATGATCAGAAAAAAATAAAAAGTTAAAAAAAGAAAGTATAGTGCGATGAAAACGCTTGGTGCATTCCATTTTACGTCATAATTGCAACCGCATGTGTTGTATTCATTGTGCAAAAAAAACCGGGTTCTATATATAGTTGTTGTAACCATGACAACAACAATTGATCTGAGTCGATGGTTCTGTAAATAGTTGTCAAAATCCGCAATATAATTAAAATTTGTGATCAACCAATATCAAGTGCATTGCTTAACGGGGGCCCTGAGGCCATTTACAGTTTAATTCCGTCTTGGATGTATTAATAAAGCTGTGTAAAACATCAACCTACAGACAAGATATGAACACATTGTTTAGACAAAGGGGGTTATCTAGAAAGTTGGGTTCAAGTGAGATCACTAGAAATGGTGTGGGCTTGACGTAATATATAAATAAAAAATAAAGAATCTTCAGCATAGTATTGATATCAGAACTCTAGTAAAACGCAACCAGTTTTAATTCGAAAAAACGTCTCAATGTTTGGGGATGTTCACACTGTGAAGATAATCATTAATATACTGTGAAAAATACATGCAAGATCTCCCTTCCGCTTCTGGCGAGACGCAGCTGTTTTTCCTCCTATCCCATCTTATCTCAGCTGCTTCTTCCCGTCTGTCTGGAGTCTGTGGATATTTTTTATTTCCGTTGTCCCCTGCTGCGGTTTTTCCTTGGAAATTCAACAGGGAAATGAACTAACTGGTCACGCAGCGATAGGACAAGATTTTTTCATAAAGCTGCTTCTCCGGGAGAGCCGCATGTTAACCCCGGTGGGGCGTTCCCTGCAGGCTACACTCGCGATCTATTCACGGGATGGCAGGTGGTTCTGCCTGGATGCTGATGTGGAGGATGTCGAAGAGATTTGGATAAGTGGAATTCTGTGGTGGGGCTCCTGATTGTCGGCTGGGGGCCGTGACTATGAAATTGGCAAGACAGCAGCCAGCAAAATCACCTCACAAGCTGTATGGAGGAAACCTTCAAAGAGTGCCTCACGGAGTGATGAGGGGATGAAGGTTTCATCTAAGGGCTACAGTACGGTGAACGTCTCGTAATAACTCAGACGGGAACGTGGAAGGGCAGAAGGGGTATCTGAGCAACAGGGAAGCGGTGGAGTTGCTTCGGGGACCACCGGTCTGGCAGAGAAGGTAGAGGACGCGAAAATCAATTACTGATAGGATGTCTATGACGCTGAGGCGGTGACAAATGATTGATGACATTGATTCGTAAATATTCCACAAGTCACCATAAAAATTTGGATTGAAATTGATAACTGTTCCCCCACCCTTCTCTGCCGAGGGGAAAACAATTGCAGGGAATTCTATCTTTCGCAGGCTTCTTCCCAAGGTCACGAAGATGGACTGAACTTTTACCAACACAGACAGATGATGCGCTACTTTACACGACACAACTCATTCACACATAATAAAGAATTGCAGTAATCCAGCCTAGAAGTAACAAATGCATAGACTAGTTTTTTGGCATAATTTTTAGACAGGATATTCCTGATTTTTGCAATATTACGTAGGTGAAAAGAGGCCATCCTTGGAATTTGCTTTATGTGGGAATTAAAGGACATGTCCTGATCAAAGATAACTCCAAGATTC
>NW_022605589.1:202315-210099 GCF_008692095.1 Etheostoma spectabile | reverse complement strand
TTTGAAAATAATTGATATGAATTAATATATATAATGAAATTTAATGAATGAAATAATATATATTTAGTATATATTATATCTATATTTAATTGATCTTAAGAATGAAATATTATGAATTTATTATAAAAAATAATATATTTATATAATGATATAGATATATGAATATAAAAATATATATAAAAATTATATAGTATATAAAAATATATAACAAATTATATGAATATAATATTGTATAAATGTTATATTTGAGAATTTATTGATGTAATTAATATATTAATATTGATATCTATGAATATATATCATATTATGATCTAATATAAATATTAAATGATGTAATATATGATTTTTAGATATATATATATATATTATAATGTAATTATATTTAAATATATATATAATATTTTATATGAAAATATAAAATATAAATATAATATATTATATATAATTGAGATATTTATGAGATTATATTGAATTTATATATAAATATATATTGAATGAATTTTATAAACTATAATGTAGTAGTTAAATTTATTAATATATATAAATAATAAAGAATTATAAATTCTTATTATATTATAGATAATATCAAGTTTTATAGAAAATTGAATTTAAAGTGTATATGCAATATAATATTATACATATATTGAATTTTATATTAAATAATAAATAATTGAATTATATGTATATATTATTTATTCGGAATAAATAATATATAATTTTGATATTTTTAATGAATTGTATAATGATGAATTATATAAACCTTATATTGATATATAATATAATATATTGTAATATTATTATATTTAATAGAATTTATGTAATTATGAATAATAATATTATATATATATAATTGAATAAATATATGATTATGTAATTACGTATATGATAATATAAATATAATATAATTATGATAATGATATATAATAATGATAATTATATATGATTGATATAAATTATATATATGAATTATAATAATATACAAATATATATATGATGAATAAATAATATGAATATAAAATCTATGATATATATGTAATTATATATGAGGATATAATATCATGAACTGGATATATATAAATAAAAAATATAAAATGTATAATATGACTGAATAATATTGGAATCAAATTATAACGATATAGTAAGATATATGAATATAATTAAAATTATATATTAAACGTCATGAATATTATTATATATGATAATAAATAGATTAATTATATATGAGAGTATTATTAATATATTTTATTTTATATATATATTATGATATGGTGAAGATAATTATATCAATTAATTATTATATGAATTATAATATAAAAGATAATTATGATATATATATTATATATTAATGAACTATATTAAAAATGATTATATTTTTATAATAGTAATGATGAATTTTATTATTTGTTAATGAATAATAAATATGAAATATGATTATATATAATATATATATGAATTATTTTTATTATCTGTAGAAAAGTATATATATATAATGAAAATAAATAACATTTATTGATAAAATATAATGAAATAATAATAATAATATTCATATAATATATATGAAATTTTATTTAGATATTATTTATGAATATTATTTTATATTAAATAAATATATATAAAATGATATGAGTATATATGATAAAATATATAATTATATTATATATGAAATATATAATATTTATATTATAAATTGTATAAATAATGATTATGATAATAATATTTAATTCATATAAATTTGAGATATCTTAATGAAATATATTAATATATAATTATGATTATAATTTAGATATATATATATATAATATAAAAAACTTATTGTATAAGTTGAGTATTGATTCTGAATGAAATTTAATGAGATATGAATATATATATATAATATATTATGACTGAATTAATATATCAATAATGAATATATAATGTAATATAATTATTTAATGTATGAAATATGAATATATATGAAAATATGATTATAAATGACTATTCTTTTATTATATTTTTGATATGAATATATAAATATGAAATAGTTATAAAATAAATAATATAAAGAAATATTATAGAATATTTGAATGAATTTATGGAATATATTTTGAAATATTATTTATATTTTACTAATAATAATATGATAAATACAGGATTATATATGATATATTGATATGTATTATATATTTATGCAAATTGAATTATCAAATATATAATAATAAATTGAATAATATATGTTTTATGATTGATATTTAAAATGAATAAAATAAAAAAATTACGTAATTAATATATATAATAAAAATATGATTTATATATGGAATAAATAAATTTAAAATGAAATAAAATTGTCTTTGAAAACAACCTCTATATTACTGTATATAACTAATATAATATGTGTAATAAATATTATATAATTTTTTATAGAATATAATATTAATATAATATTAAATTAAAGAATCTTATATATAATTTGATATAATTTTATAATATATATTTTATTAACTATTAAGAGAATTAAATAAGTATTATATATGAAAACTATGAAATATTAATCTTATAATAATATATTTGATAATGAATAAATATTATATATGGTCATTAAATATAAAAAATTTTAAATAGATTATGTAGAGAAAATATTTATATATTATATGAATATGAATAAATAAAAAAATAAATAAATACATTTAAATATGTAGTACATTAAAATTCAAATGAGGGGCGTGGGTATCTCACCAGACCGGGCCGTGCTCCCTATCCTGCCTCCATCCCGTCTCACGTCTCTCGCTTTCATTTTCAATTCAAATTGCTTGCATTGGCTGAATGTCAGAAATAACAATAGTGCCCAAGACACAAGGATTAATAATGTGAGAAGCAATATACATGGATATACAATGCATTGAGGTAAACTAAAAATCCATACATTTAAGATGAAATCACAAAACAACAGTATCAATTAAATCCATATACAGTAAAATATTATACTGTATCACTCAGAATCAGAAAAAATTTATGATCCCCGAAGGGAACTCCGCGTTGCAGGTGCACAAATAGTAGCAAATATCAGAGTAGAAATAAATAACGAAATATATGAAAGTGTGGATATGTACGTATTTACATAGTTAAAGGATGTTATGATACAGGATTACATAATTAAGGAGGTGGCAATGGTGAAAAGCTAATACATAATAATAATAATAATAATACATTGTTAATATTAAGAATAGTAGCAGTTGAGTATTGCACAAGATCAGGCCCGTGTTATTGACCCACAAAAATAGATATTATGTTGTTCTTTTTCTCAAGTTTCAACCTCTCTAAGTGTTTGTGTGTCAGACACTCAGAGGGAGGAGTTATAAAGTTTGCTGGCCACAGGCAGGAATTCGTCTGGTGAGCTCTGTGGTGCCCATTTGGGGAGAATGAGTCTATTACGGAAAGTGCTCCGGAGATTTAGCAGCAAAGCCATGGACCGTGGGTGGGAGACATTGTCCAAGGATGGAATGTAGTTTGGACAGGTCTCCTCTTGGCCAACACCAACAGAGAGTCCAGATCCCACCCCCAAACGTCACTGGCCTTGCGAATAGTTGTTGAGGTCTCGTGGCTTACGCTACCCTCAGCATGCTGCCACCAGCATGCACCAGCAAAGAGGAGAGCACTGGCCACCACAGACTCATTAACACATGTCAGTATTTATTTGAAGATGTTGAAGGGACCTCAGCCTCCTCGAAAATAGAGACGGCTTTGGCCTTCCTGTAAGGGAGTTGCGGTTCTTGGTCCAGTCCAGTTTATCGTCCAAGTGCACGCAGGTATTTTAGTCCTCCACAATGTCCACAAGACCTCCGGGATGGAAACAGGGCTCACTGCTGCCTTGGCTATCCTTAGATCCACCACCAGCTCTGGGTCCTTTCTGTCACGTTGAGCTGGAGCTGGTTCAGCTCCACGCCATGTGAACAAAGTCCCCAACCCAGTCTGTACGCAGCCTCGGCCCCTCGCTGATAACATCAAACCACAGCAGAGGTCATAGAAAGTTCTGAAGAGGCAAGGACTACTGAAGGGTAGTGGAAAGTATGTGGGTTAGGTGGTGAAGAGGAAAGGGAGAGACGACAGCCCCCTGCGGGGCCCCGGGGTTGTTGACCAGCTGTCTGAACACAGTGTTGCGGGGCGCACTACTGTGGTCTGACAGTCAGGTAGTCAACACAATCCAGGACACAGGGGGGGGGGGATCACCTGCATCGCTGTCAGTTCTCAACAGCAGGGCCGGCCATAACTGTAAGAGAGAAAACAAAGAGAAGCAAAAAACAACAAAACATGAAAAACAACATGTAGTAAAGGCAGAGTAAATGTGGGAGATGAATTACAGATATATGTGATGTTGGGGTGTCCTCTTTATGATACATATACAGACATCATCTCAGCTGCTTCACATCCTTATATAATATATATATATATATATATATATATATATATATAATAGATATATATATAATATATATATCATATATATATATGTATTATATAATATATTGATTTTTGGAATACAACTTACATCAAATACTGTTTACAGGCAGGTAACATCCCAGGGAAGATCACAAACACCAGCATCTGGTATTGCATCTAGGTCAGAGATCTTTTACATGTGAGGACTGTGGGATGATAGGGCGCTCCGCAGCCATTAGGGGGCAGCAATGCGCAAGTTCGCTGTCAACATATATTAGAGAAAAAAAAATTACTGTCCGCCAATACCGTCAGCTAACGGCCTTATCTTAATCATGTCCAATGGTTTCGTACTCGGGCTGGATCTCGTACACAATGCCCAGAAAAACCATGCATGCAGTGTTTAAGCATAATTAAATTTGTATAGGTACGGATATAATTGAGATAAGCTTTTAGTTTGGTTGGAGGACAGGAGTCTGAAATGATTTTTTGTCTGGGTCACCACAGCAGAGCGGGGGTACTGTATAGTGTGTTACAACACGCAGCACAAATAGGCTACATATTGGGAATGAACAGAGTGGCTTAAAGGTACGGTGGACGACAGGGAAATGGCCCTGCCAACTCGAAAACACATTGCAATAGACAGAAAACAAGCAAATTTAAGAAAATAACTTATTAATGTGAAACACAATAATAAATAAATAATAATAATAATAATGAAGATAAAACAATAATCATATTGGACTACACACACCACAACCAAATACATAAAGCAAGCAAAAAAAAACGATGCTCAAAGAGAAGTAACACAAACCACGAGTAACAATGGGGGCAACAACAACAAAAAACGCTGCATCCAGATTCTACACAACGGAATCTCCAGGCTCTAGGAAAAGGCTAGTGGAACAGCATGATCTTCACACACACGGAAGAGGAGAGAGGAGGGAAAGAGCGAGCCGGGACCAAGACTGTAGTTTACGGTCTATGGCCGACACAATTCAACCATTAGACTGTGTATAATTAATATTAAATACTATTATAATAAACACTAGTCAATCATTATAATCATAATATACTACATAAAAATAATATACAATAGGTTCGTTCAGAGGGTTGTGGAAAAACAGTGTGCTACTGCAAATGGTTACGTCGATATGTCTTGAGATATGATTCTCTCTTTTGGAGGGGGTGTCTCGGGCTCAGGTCACAGGTGGTGATACTCAATCAGCAGCGTGTCTGAAATCGTGGTTATACAACTATTAAAATGCATCAGCGGTTTAACATGAGTTTCTTTAAGACATTTACATGAGAGGGAATAATGTAAATTTTCAATTCAATTTCCATTTATAGTATCAATTCATACAAGAGTTATTCGAGGACACTTTACAGATAGAGTAGCTAGACAACACTCCACGAATTTGCAAGGGACCAACAGTCATAGTAGTTTCCTCACAGAGAAGTAAACAGGCGAACAGTGGCAGAGGAAAAAACTGCCTGTAGAGAAGAAACGTGAGGTCAGGACCGAGGCTTGCATTGGTAGGCGGGTTTGACACGGTTGGGGTTAAATGAAGGAGTGGCAATAACTGTCACAAAAACTATTAGTTTGTAGTAGTTCTTGTAGTATGTTCAGGGCAGAGCACGGCACTGTGCAGATGACAAGGCCCAAGCAGGAAGGTCGCATGGCACCGCAGAGCTTAGAGAAGTGACAAGTGGCTGTTGCGAGAAATGTAGCGGGGGACCATGGCAACAGTGTACAATGATTGGAGCCCTACCTGATCGTAAGCGAAACAGGATTGGGGAGGGGAGAAAATAAGAGATACCGAGGGAATGACCTAACCAGAACTGAGGTAAGAACTAGCATTTCTGGGACATGGATGAACCACAAATGGAAAGATAGAAAAGCTGAGTAGAGAGGAGCTCTATTCAGCTAACTAAGAGAGAAAACGGTAAAGAGAGGAGCTGGTCAGGACATAGACTCTCCCCAACCGGATCGGGCTCTGATGCCATGCCGTCCCTTGTTATTATTCTTGATTATAAATTTGACAACTACTGCAGAGAAGGCAGGTTGCCTGATTAGTGCGGACGTATGGCAAAATCCCCACTCCCTAACAATATTCGATTCAATTTATTTATATAGTGACTAAAAATCACAACAACAGTTATCTCTTGACTATAAGCTTATCAAAAGGAAAAGTCTTACGCCTACTCTTCAATGTGGGACGGTCGTCGCACTCCTGAACCCAAAAGGAACCTGGTTCCACAGGGAGAGAGCCTTGATAACTGAACGCGCTCTGGGCTACGTTATACTTTTAGAGACTAGACCCACAAGTAAACCTGCATTTGGGAGCGTAGTGCTTTGGTAGGGTTGTAAAGTACTATGAGCTCTTTAAGATAAGATGGTGCCTGGACCTGAAGAGCTTTGTAGGTGAGAAGAAAGGATTTTTAAATTTATTCTAAATTTTACAAGGAAAAGCAATGCAGAGAAGCTATAAAGGAGGTGAGAGATGTGATCTCTTTTCCCTGGTTCCTGTCGAATCAGTGCGACTGACAGACAGTCGGATCAGCGTGAAGAGTCTTTATGGCCTTTTCGAGCAGCCTGATATAAAGAATGCAGAATCCAGCATAGAAGTAACAAATGCCTACAGCTAGTTTTTTGGCATAATTGTTAGACAGGTTTTCCTGATTTTTGCAAATTATGCGTAGGTGAAGAGGCCATACGCTGGATTTCTTGATTTGGGATATAAAGGACATGTCTGATCAAAGATAACATCCAGATTCCTGCACAGTCGGGCTGGAGGCAGCGGTGATGCCATCCAAGAGTAAAAAATCTCTGTGCGTAATGTGTCACGGAATAAGTTTGTCAGAAAGGCACATTACTGAAGTGTAATATTGTGATTATACAACAACAGTTACCACAAAAATAAGTAATAAAATAAGTAATCAATCTGTATTCATATTCTGGAGCAATTCACTCTTGAAATAAATTTAAAAAAAAACAACAACCTGTAAACCAGTCATTGAACAATAGCTTTGTAATAAATAAATAATAAATCCCGCCCAAACACATGAACACAAAACTGCTAACTCTCTTGTGTAAGTAAGACATCTGCTGAAAAAGTTGTATTTGTTAGCAGGATTGCCATACTCTTTAGTTCAAAAACATCCAAAACACCAAAGCACAAAGACATAGCTGAGCAGACGCAAGCTTTTATTTTGAAAAGTCAAAGCTTGGTGATGGCAACAGCCGGGAGGACATGAGACGGGAGCATTTACTTAATATGTTATATTAATAATATAAATGTATTATACAATCTATTAGGGGTGATCCGAGTATCCGGCTGAAACGAGTATCCGGTACTGATAAAGCACTTTTG
>NW_022605589.1:199459-199581 GCF_008692095.1 Etheostoma spectabile | reverse complement strand
TGTATTTCGTTGCATTGTACCTGTACATGTGTGATGACAATAAAGTTGAATCTAATCTTTTTTCCAAAAAAGTCAGGAGTTTTTACTTATGCCAATAATAACATAATAATGTCATATTTATT
>NW_022605589.1:199304-199449 GCF_008692095.1 Etheostoma spectabile | reverse complement strand
CCACAGCAATGTTATACAAGCAAATATGTGTCTAAATAGTCCACCATTTGGCCTTCCATAGAGTATCCATAGAATAGAGCGGGAGCAGGAGTATAGGGAGTGTAGTCTAATGTGCTTCACGGAGACTTGGCTACACTCGGATATT
>NW_022605589.1:199053-199187 GCF_008692095.1 Etheostoma spectabile | reverse complement strand
AATCCCGGTCACATTACGGTTAAACAGCGTATCTGTAGCCCGGACATTGAACTGCTTGATGTGGGACTCCGGCCACATTATCTGCCACGGGAAATCTCACATGCCATCGCCGTTGCTGTTTACATTCCGCCCTC
>NW_022605589.1:198727-198867 GCF_008692095.1 Etheostoma spectabile | reverse complement strand
GTATGCTAATGTCAGGGACGCATACAGCTCTTCCCCCCTCCCCCCACTGGGCAGATCCAACCACAACCTGGTTCAAATCAACCCCTGCTATGTGCCTTTGGTAAAAAGGCATCCTGTGACCTCAAGGACAGTGAGGAGAT
>NW_022605589.1:198590-198717 GCF_008692095.1 Etheostoma spectabile | reverse complement strand
GGCCTATGAGGCACTTCAGGGATGTTTTGAGGTGACAGACTGCGATGCACTCTGTGAGCCACATGGAGTGGACATAGATGGGCTGACTGAGTGTATCTCAGATTACATAAACTTCTGTGTGGACTGC
>NW_022605589.1:198426-198544 GCF_008692095.1 Etheostoma spectabile | reverse complement strand
GGGTAACAAAGGACATCAAGAACATCCTGAATACTAAGAGGAGGGCTTTCAGAGCTGGTGATAGGGAGGAGGTGAGGGCCATTCAGGGGGACCTGAAGGTGAAGATCAGGGAGGCTAA
>NW_022605589.1:173011-198401 GCF_008692095.1 Etheostoma spectabile | reverse complement strand
AGGCTAAGAGAAGTACAGGAGAATCTGGAGCGAAACTCCCGCGAACAGCATGAGGGGAGTCGGAGCGGTAGGAGGGCACCATCACTGGCTCAGACCGAATGGCAGCAGAGGAGTGATGGCAGCTTGGACATGCCAATGGAACTCATCGTTCTTTAACAAGTTTGTCGCTGCTCCTGCCCATCCCCCCATTGACACAACTGCTGTCTCACACCTCCAACCCCCTACTTCTTCCCCCTCCCCCCTCACTTCCCCTTGCCCTCTCTCCTTGGAGAATCCCTACTCCCCCCTCCCTAGCAACAGGTTAACACCTCTCTCCAGCCGACTCCCCCTCCCCCTACCCCACCGTAACCTCTGTGTGCCTCACTGCTGACCAGGTGAGAACAGCTACCAGACTCCACTCTAATAAGGCTGCAGGCCCTGAGGGTATCCATCCTGGGGTGCTCAAAGCCTGTGCCTCCCAGCTATTTGGAGTCTTCACCATGTCTTCACCTGAGCCTTAGTCTCCAAGGGTCCCCATAATGGGGAAGACCACTGCCTCGTTCCTGTGCCAAAGACGCCACGTCCCAGTGACTCCAAGGACTAAGACCCGTGGCACTGACCTCCCACATTATGAAGACCCGGAGGACGGGGTTCTGGAACAGCTGCTGCCCATGGTCAGACCTCTCCTGGACCCCCCGTTCGCCTACCAGCCCGGTTGGAGGGTGAGCGTCTGCTCAACCGCATCTACGCCACTGGACAGGCCGGCGAGCATGGTGAGGGTCTGTTTTTTGACTTCTCCATGCTTTCAACACACATCCGGCCGGCCCTGCTGGGTGAGAAGCTGACAGCGATGCAGGTGGATCCCCCCCTTGTGTCGCTGGATTGTTGACTACCTGACTGGCAGCCAAGTAGTGCGCCTGCAACACTGTGTGTCAGACAGCGTGGTCAACAACACCGGGGGCCCCGCAGGGGACTGTCCTCTCCCCTTCCTCTCACCTCTACCACCACGACTTCAACTACCACACAGAGTCTTGCCACTTCAGAAGTTTTCTGATGACTCTGCTATGGCTGGATGATCAGCGAGGGGGACGAGGCTGAGTACAGAGCTGTGGTGGGGACTTTGTCACATGGAGTGAGCTGAACCATCTACAGCTCAACGTGACAAACCAAGGAGCTGGTGGTGGATCTAAGGAAGCCAAGGCACCAGTGAGCCCTGTTTCCATCCAGGGGTCAGGTGTGACATGTGGAGGACTACAATACCTGGGATTGCACTTAGACATAAACGGACTGGGCCAAGAACACTCAAGCCCCACAGGAAGGCCAACCGCCTCTGCTTTCGGAGGAGCTGAGGTCCTTTCACCTGCAGGAAGATGCTGAGGATGTTTATGAGTCCGTTGTGGCCGTGCTATCCTCTTTGGTTGCATGCTGGGGCAGCATGCTGAGGGTAGCGACGCCAACAGACTCAATAAACTGATTCGCAAGGCCTGTCGACTCGTGGGGGTGGATCTGGACTCTCTGTCGGGTGTGTCAGATAGGAGATGCTGCCCACTACATGCCATCTTGGACAATGTCTCATACCCACTCCATGGCTTGCTGCTCAATCACAGGAGCACTTCAGTGATAGCTCATTCTCCCAAAATGCACCACAGAGCGCCACAGGAAGTCATTCCTGCCTGGTGGCCATCAACTTTAACTCCTCCCTCTGAGTGTCTGACACAACACTAGAGAGGTTGAAACTGGACAATATATCTGTTTTGTGCATAACACTGGCTTGTAATGTGCAATACTCATCTGCTTACTATTTATATTATTATTTACTTTTCACCATTGCACACCTTAATTATGTTATTTATGTAATACTGTATCATAATATACCTTCCCATGTAAATATCCGAACTCCTTAGATTTCTTATTTTCTTTATTTTTATATTCTTCTATTTCTAAAATCTGAGCTGTAACACAGAGTTTCCCTTCGGAGATCAATAAAGTATTCTGATTCTGATTCTGACTGATATAGGCATTTTGTCCCCTCTGGCCTTCCTACAAGAGGGTTGCCTTTATCTCCCATATATGGGCATGTACTTCCTGAAACAATAGACGGAGAGACAGGGCAGACGCGGAGGAGCGAGCCAGCGGCAGAAATTACCAAAACGCCATTGTTGCCATGTCGCTTATTCAACGACTTTGGGCTTGTTTTTTTGTAAAGTCCTTACAATATGGTTGTCGCGGTTGCGTTTTTTTTGGCTTGTCACTAAAGTGTGGTTGCTTATTTGGCTTGTACCAGCTTGTCCTTGCGCTCGCTCGATCCCGCCCCGTTTCCCCAAACACTATAGACAGCAGCGTTATTTCCCACCCACTTCCTGCTTCTAATTGCTCTGACCCAGATGGAAACGGTACCACCAATCAGAGGCCGAGCAGCAGTCTGTTTTCTGGTTAGGAAATGTGTGCGAGTAGCGACTGATGTGAGTGTAGCCTACAGTAGGAGAGTTTTTGGAGGAATAATGTCCGGGATAAAGTGGGAGAAATACGGGAAGAAATATAACAAAGACTGGGAGAAAGAGAAAGAAAATGAATGGATTCAACCCGTCGTGGGGAACAACTCAAATCACTGTGAAAAAAAATTTCAAATCCCTCAGTTTTCTAATGTTAACTAATGTTAAAGGTGGTTTAAGTTACTCCTGTGGTCTTGTCCTGAAGCTCAGGGGGAAAAATAAATAACCTAGCCAACCGTGTGTACAGTTTACCAATCTGTCTAATGGATTGTAACACAGTTTTATTTATTTTTCTCTTCCACATCTTAGGGGGGCTACGTAGAAAAGTCGCTTATTTTGGGCTTGTTTTCACAGGCCTGTTGCGTATTTGTCTCGCAAATCTGGCAACACTGAAAACGCGATATTATGGACATAAAGTGAATCATCTTGGATATAACAGTAGGATTTAAAGCCCAAAGAGGCTGAAGTTCCGGCTGGGTAAAAATCCCCTGTAGGACTAGAAAGACAGGGAAAAGACCGCTGTAAACGCGAAAAGTCAGGATTAAAACGAAACCGAAAGTGAGTAAATCGCTTGTATGGTTCAAAAGTTATTAAACTGAATCAGAGGTACTTTTTTACTCGTGGGCGAGTGTCTCGGGCTTAGAAGTTTTAAATAACATACCGGAAAAGCCCTGCATATTTCAAGAGACCACCCACCCACTTCCGGGTTAAATCTGACCATTTCTGGCGTTGGCCCCGCCCAGTCCGTGTACGGATACGGATACAGATATTCATGTGGTACAATCAGATCAGATACAGATAATGCTGTACTCGTCATCCCTCACTCTATAGACGGGAGACATGAACGGGAGGTCTCGGGCTGCAGCCATATCAGACTCTAATAAAAGGCAGAGCGCTCTCTCCCCGTCTGTTGAAGATGTTGTGTATCTGGATGTAATGTTTTTTTTTTGTTGCATTTTTTGTGGTTTGTTGCTTTTCTTTTGCATTGTTTTTTATTTGCATTACGTTTATGTATTTGGTTGTGTTGGTGTATATGCAACACATTTGTGTATTTGGTTGTGTTGGTTGTATAGCAACACATTTGTGTATTTGGTTGTGTTGTGAGTATTGCAACGCGTTTGCTGAATGCCGCGCATGTGTTGTCAAATTATTTGTTTTCTTAATTTTTCTTAATTTGCTTGTGTCTATTTGCATGTGTTTTCTGAAGTTGCACGGTTTGCCCTGTCGGCCACCGTACTACGGGCCCCTGGTGCAGATTTCAACTGACGTTGCACTACTTTAAGTAGCAGATAGCTAGCAGCTAGCCACCATCACTTTTTGTGGTGTACCAACATTGTGTGAATGCACTTTTGTGGCCACTATGAATGAAATCATTAGTTGCTATTTAAGGAAACATGCTATGTTGAAATACTATGTTTTCGTCACAGCCTGGTCTGTGACCACTGGATTCCCCTCTGTTTCCTGTTTGTTTTCCTGTCTGTCTTTCCCTGTGTCTCCTACCCTGTGTGTGTGTGTGTTTATGTGTGTTGTGTTGTGTGTGGCGTGCGTGCACGCGTGCTGGTGGTGTTTGCGTGCCTGTGTGTGTGCTCATCAGCTTGGCAATGGCTCTACATTGTTACCAGGCACACAAGACTTCCATTTACCATCACGCTTAGTATAAGAAACCCTGCTGTCCACTCACTCATCGCCGATTGTTTCCTTTCTCTATGTTGTAACTCTTCCGGCTTAAACCTCCAATGAAAATCTGATTTTGACCCATTGTTGTGACTCTGCTGAAAATACCTCACCTGCCTGCCTCCTGGATCCCTGCCATTGCCTGCCCAAATTCCCCATCAGCAGTTGCCATCTGCTTCCACCAGGAGCCCCCTCACTCATTGTTTTACACTTCTTGCAAGACAAAATAAAACTATACACATCCATCCTTTCCATTGTGCTTGAGTCTGAATCGCTTTTGGAGTCCAAACTAAGTAAGTATTTGTATTTTGTTAGATGATGAATATAATACTAATAATACTAATAATATATATAATAATAATAATAATATTCTTAAAAAAACACCCATAAAAATATTTTTTAATTTTCATCATTAAAATTCTTTATCACAGCTGATACAAGAATGAGAAAAGGAAGAAAAGAAGAAGAAGACGAAGAAGAGAAGAACAGTAATGACAAAATAAAGAGCGAGAGATTGCTTTCACACAAAAACAGTATAACTCTTAGTTAATAAATCCTACCCGTTCTAGATAAAAGCAGCCCAGCTGTTTAATTAACGAATCTTGTTTTAAGAACGGAAACTGTAAATCGGGGTTAGCGGGACCATGAACCATCATGGGGCTGGTCAGACTTGCCAGTGAGTTTCACCGAGGCGGGATCTCGGATCAGTTGTCTTCCGCTATTACCTCTTGTCACCCGGGCTCACAGTGATGTCTGACCTGAGATCAGTGTGAGAGTGGAGACCAAAGGGAGGGTGACAGCACGTGTTGTTGAAACCGTTTCACTGAGAAAAAAATAGACGGAGAATGTTAGCAGGTAAGACAATGTAGTCGATTATGATGTCTCATTTTCGGCTTTAATGACAGGGATATTTATTTTAGTGTAAAATAGACTTACAACATATTCTGTCTGTGTGTTCTCAGTGTTTTACTTATTAACCTTTTTTTTTTTACCGATTTACAATGGAAGTGGCTTAACGCTAGGCATGTAGGGCGCGTGCTAAAAGTACTGAATGAATGCTTACATTTCACCAGAAGTTTTTGCTTGTACAAATAGTTTGAACCGTAGACGATACTGTGCCAACATTAATGGACATATAGAAGGTGCTATTATGGGCTCAACACCTAAACACGCAGAATATTAGTCCCAGGACCTATTGTTGTTTTTAGGCTGTACTAGGCTATTGGCGACTTTCTAGTTTTTTTTATTAGGTTTTTGCGTACATAAACATTATTACTGACCTACCCACTATTTTTTCAGAATTCGCAACCAGGTCAGCCGAGACATGGGTCGTTCAACCAAAATGTAACAATATTTTGATACAATGTAGTAAAATAGAATTTATTTATGTGCCTTAATTTATTTGACCTTTAAAATTTAAGTTATTAACAATTCATAATCTCCTAATGTTGCATCATAACTAGAAAGGTACTTGAGGCGATAATTCATTTTTTCAACCTGCAGAGTCTTTGTCTACAACCATGGTACACTGTGGACTATTTAGGATTAGGTTACTTTGCAGTAACAGCAATTCATAGTTTCCCCGTGATTGCCACAACCATGAGACGCCCCCCTGAGGGCAAAAAGAAGCTTTCCCTCCATTGTTGTGACAAGTCAGCTCAATTTTTAACCACAGTGTAGTCAAAACATCAGATAGTTGTTTTTCAGTTTGACGCAAAAACCAAAGAAAGACAACCTGGGTTGTGTTTCTACAAAACACATCTCAGGACAAAAACCCAGAGAGGTGGATATTGTGGATTTGTTAAAATGTATCTCCGCACTAGTGGACTAATGTTTAAGTTAACGACACTGAAATGACCACCCATGCAAACCAACAACACCATCTTTTTCCCTGAATCTTGTCTGATGGCAGACAGAATTGCATAATGAAATGAATATAACAGCACATTATATAACATAAACAAAGACACATTTTACTTAGTGGCTTCATAAAATGAGCAATGAGGAAAGTTACGACAGTCTACCAGGTACTGAACAAGCATTGACGAGCAGCTGAGCAGCATGGCGCCTGAGCAGCCTGACGAGCGTATTAGGTAGATAGCGAGCAGGCTAGTTGAAATATAGACTGTGTACAAGAATGTGAAACCCTCACTGGGGCTGTTATATGGGTCAAATGTGCCTAGACTTGCAGTTTTATATATTAGTATAACTTAGTTTTTTCTCTTTTTAGAGGTGATCTAAAGCGCTGTGGCTTAAAATGGAAAACTTGACAGGCTTGTACAACACTCTATGGAATTTCCAGATAGTTTGCCCTTCAGTCTCCGCGACAGTCACTGAAAACTATGAATATACAGTTTGGGATGTGTGTCATTGTGGAGGACTGAGTACATCCAACGACTTAAGTCACGATGCTAACTGTTTTAGGTCGTTAGTGGAATCTAGTGTGCCATTTCACTTTTTTAGGGTTTACAGCCTTGATGGCAGGATGTCTTGGCTTTTGTGATGTTCTATCATCTTTGAAATGCTATTTCTTTGTGAATCCAGAAATTGAATCAGTATGTTATTGTTGCATCTTAAACTCAAAATCATATTTGTTCACCTACCTCTTTGTGATATCTGTCATCAGAATCTAAAGGAATTTCCTTGTGGTTGGTGTATCATAAATAAACAAACAAATTAACATGTGTATGAACATTGATAGATAATTTTATCCAGGTTTTAATGTTCTGTTGTTAAATAAAATTGACGATGTGACATAACCAAAATGTTATATTTTCTTTTTATTTTTTTCAGGTACATCTGTTGACAGTGATGGTTTTAATCCACTGTGTTTCTCTCTGTAGCGAGCAAAGAGTCCAGGCCCAATGTCTTCTGGGAAGTTGGTTCTGTCCCAGGTTCGACCGGTGCGGGAGATCCCACACTATGATCAGCCCTGTGGCACCTCATGGCAGGACTTTCCTTTACCCCCAGAGTCCTTTCATGGAACAGTGCCGGCCGTAACTTGACCCCCTTCCCCCTCCCCCTCTACCTAAACAGCCAGCTGTTGGCCCTGAATCCTTTTATCCCCCAAAATAGTGAACCAATGGAGGCCAAGAGTGACGTCATGATTGAGCCGTCCACCGCTTCATTCCCGACTCTGTCAAGAACTTCTTCCGTGGCAAAAGCTGTAACAGTGGGAGGAAGTCAGGGCATATACCCTCCTGCCCTACTCCCCTGCCCCTTCATCCAGTAAGAGTGGCAACCATCACACCACGCAGGAGTCCCTGCTCACCCCCCCCCACTCTGCGCCTCCATCTCCGTCCCTTCTAGGGTCCTATCGGGACCCTTATGGTGGCTCTGGGGGCAGCTACACCTCTCAGAAGGAGCAAAACCGGATGCTGCTGGATGCTGAAGCCTTTGAATCGCATCTGCAGTGCCCACAATCTCTCAGCCCTGACCTACCATGACGGTGGAAGAATACCACCAGCGCTATGCCTACTTGATCTTGGGCTGCCTGCTGAGGATCCTGGGCTGTTTGCAGCTGCTGTTGGGGGGCTGCTGTTTTGCATGCTTCTGTGCTTATGTTCATAAGGACATTATGGTTCAACATGTATGGATACTCCCAGCCACAGCTGTTTGGGGGCTTGGTGGAGGTGCTGGTCATAGTATCGGGGGTAGTTACTACACAGGCCCCAGACACCTTTTGTCCTGGTGTGGCTGGCCTACGTGGATAGTGACTGTTATTCTATCGTTGTTGGGATGACCATTTACTACAAGCCATCCTTCTAACTCTTCTGGTGGCCGCTTACAGAGTGTTCCATTAACATGGTCTTAGCAATGCTCTATTTAGCAGCAGGGATAGTATAGTGAGGACACCACCTCGAGGGGGGCTATGCATATACCTCTTCATAAACGGAATAAATGGGGCGTTTGTGTCGGACCGAGGCCGGCCAGACAGCAGCCATTGTCTTCCCTTCATCACCCTGCTCTACTTCATTAGTGCAAGGAGTGTCTGAAGCTGTGGAGGCATGAAGCAGCCAGGATGAGGAAGGAGATGCTGGCACATGAGGTCTGACACAGAGGGGTCTGCTTTTATTTGATATTCAATTTTTCACAAATGCTTACTGTCTGCCCAGAATTATACAATACATATATACATATTTTTTATATGTATATATAGTTTGGTCCCCCCCAACCCCCAGTCCAATTTTACATCAATTTAAATGATTTGTGATCATTTACATTTCTAGACAATGTAAATAGGAGTATAAATGGGACTGGGTTTGCATTAGTCAACATGTAGTTTGAACAAAACTAACCCCAACATGTTTTTTCCTAAACCTAAAAAAAGCTTGACTGGAGCATAGACATTTCAATGTAGGCCTAACGTTTTCCTGTCTCATCTGCAAGAAATAGGTGCCATTCTCTAGAATACAATCTAACTAGTCAAGTCAATTTTTAATACGAGCCACACAGACAATACTCCACTAACATGCAGAGCAGTATCAGTGACATTACTGAAAGTATTCATTTGAGAAATGATGCTTTAAGCAGTCTCAGTAGGGAACACCTATAACACTTTGAACACTAAACATCTAATGAATCCTCTCCATCTCTTCTTCCCAGAACTAGATGAATACAATTGGATCATCAGTCCCCCTGTCTATAGTTCAAGGATTGCTTTTAAATGCCAATTAATCAATCAATCATTTATTGTAAAATAATACAAACAATTGTGAAATTATTGATGGGCCGTGCATTGACGTTTTAAGTATTTTATAAATTTTCAAATGAGAATTGCATTAGACAATATTGATATAAATTATGTTGCGTTTTATTTTCTCTTTAAAGCTGTGTTTGCATCTTTCTTCTCCGTGCAACCCAGCCCCCCACTCGCTTACAGGCTGTCCTGCAACATGAAGGGAGACCAGCGCCACAATGCCTACAGTTTATTGTTATTTGGTAGAGGTATGGATGAATCTCGCGATATAAAAAAATTACAATATTTCTGTTAAATAAAAAGTTTCTTGCGATATTCGTACACAAGTGCAGACCAGCAGCCAGCATGACGGAGTCTGGCTTTGACCTTAAAAATAGCATAGAAGATCCCCCCCACCCATTCTCCAAAATTGACTCTTAGTTAACTTTTGCAGAGAATTGTGGAGTTGCAGTTAAAAAAAACTGTCTGTAAAACCCATTGCTAGAATGTTAGATTGTACCGCCGCTCTCTATCTCCCTTTTCAATTGTCTTTCTGTCTTTTTTAAATTGAGTCGGAAGGCAACCGCAAAGCCTAAGTTTACTTTTATTGATACAAACAAAGAGAATATTCTCCCCTCATCTTAAATGGTCAATATTGATACTAGAGTTGCTACTTCTTTGTTTACTGCTGCAATGAGACATGCAGAAGAGGAGAAAAGTATCCTGCTTCTGCTCCAAAAAGAGTATCAACTGCCGTTTTCAACTGTCTTCAATGGCAAGAGACGTTACTGCCCAAATTGAAGAATTTCTTTTGTGAGTCTTGGGTCAGTTTGATTATTAACAGATTACCACTTGATTATGTTTGCACTTAGGTATAATAAATATATGAACTATATTATGCAATGTTAAAAAAAGTAGGACAATATTTCACCAAATTAAGGAAACATGCTAGTTGAAACACACGTTGACATTTTTCAAAAAATTAGACTACATTTTTGGTTATTTTGTTGTTTTCCTTTTTTATTTGAGGAAACAAGTAGTTCAGCTAGAGGTCACACTAGCTTAATTACAAGTTACAAGCTCACCCAAACTTATTTGGTCAAAGAGGTTAGTCAGGAGAGAAGCCGCCATTTAAGTTGTGGAAAACCCTTCCCATTGCTTGTCATTATGTGCTTGCAATTAAAAGTCATGTCCAGTCATATTTGTCATTGAAGTTTTCTTTAAAATAGTGTTAAAATCTTGTCTCGTTCTCATAAACACAATTATCTTTATTGGTCTGTTAGCTGAGTGTCTTGTCACACCCCTATTATTTGCCCAACTGTATATTTTGTTAAGCAGGAGAGAAACACATTTGTACCAGTGTTTACATTGGTAACGTGAAAAACACAAAGAACAGTAGTTACTCAAAGGAACTTTAAACCTCAGTTCGGGAGTAAGAACCATTGAGACAGCGCCTGTACGCTGGCAATAGATGTGACCCATGACCAGCTGGACACATGGGCGGCTGTGGCTCAGTGGCAGAGCAGTCGCCTCACAATCGGTCGCTTGGTAATCTGGCCCTGCATCCCATGTCGAAATGCCCTTGGGCAAGACACCAAACCCCGAGTTAACCTCGGAGTGTAAATGTGTGTGAGTCTTATATGATGAGGTGGCACTTTTTAGGCAGCCCCGCCACAGTGACTGAATGGTGAATGGTTCCTGTACTATGTAAAAGCGCTTTGAGTAGTCATTAAGACTAAAGCGCTACAAAAAACCTCAATTAACAGTCCATTAACTAAAATGCAGCATTTCAGACAGACTTTTCATACCTGTAATGACATATATTCATATTTAGGTAATGCTTTCTAAATCAGGCAATGTTCTAGCAACACGGAATTGCACATGTAGATAACCTGAACACATGACTCTGTTTATTAACTGTAGCTGGGTCCAGCCTCCAGGCCTCTGAGCAGACTCCTCTCCCCCACTATCCAGCAGACTCATGGACGCTCCTAACAACTATGCAGCTGTTCCTCTGATGGCACTTGAGCCAGAGATCCTTAGAGGTCACATACCGCTGGAACATCCCTAAGCCTGTCGTTTAGCCGACTATGTAGCGTGAGTATTACCATATTTTCACATTTTCCAAAAATTGACTGAAAAAAAAAAAAAATTACCAAATAACCCTTCTGGTGGGAAGGTTCTTAAAGCATTCTTGATGACGATGCAGTTGCTGTTTTGGTTTAGTACCCCATATTATTCTCCATCTTGGGTTTGAAAGCGGACACAATAAACAACCAACGAGTCAGTCAACGAGAGACAGGTATGGCATTATGAAATGGGGACCACTGTGGTCAGAAACCAGGAACAGGACTCTAGAGGGGCTACCTGTCCGAAGCTAATTGCTGTCTTTCTCCCTTGCTATATCACACACACACACACACCACACACACACACACACACACACACACACACACCACACACACACACCCCACACCACACACACACACACACACCACACACACACACACACCAACCACACACATACACACACCACACACACAACAGCGCACAAGTATAACACCCCGGGCACTTATTTATGCACTACAAAGAGTGTATTATTTGTATGTTGTATAAGTGTCCATTTCATTATAATATCAATTTACCATAATAAATGTATTTTATGTCCATTAAAGAGGGGGGGGTGTGGGTCACATTTGAGCATTTAAAAAGTAAACACATTAGTTACTTTCGAGTAACTATTGTACTTTATAAGTAACTAGTAACTGTAATTAATTACTTTTTAAAAGTAACTTGCCCTACACTGGAAATGTTCCCTTTGCCATTCAGTTGGATAAAAAACAACAGTGTCAGACGAGTCCGTGCTCATTTGTCATGTTTTATGAATATATTCACGTAAGGACTTAAAACAAGACATGCTTATGTCTACCAATCTAACCACAACAACAACAGGACAAGATCTTTTTAGGCTGTGGACTTTTACCTCTCATACATAACCGCTTATGAGAATCTTGTTGCATGCTGCACTGATGGCGCTGCAGCAATGAGGGCAAAAAACAAAGGATTTAACAGCAGATTGAAGGAAAAGCCCCAGGATGCAAACTTTTTCCACTGTATGTTACATCGCCAAGCCTTAGCCAGTAAAAAACTTTCAGAAACCTCAGTGACACCCTGGCACTGTTGTTAAGGTTGTAAACGTCATCAAAGCTCGCCACGAACAATAGACTGTTTGCCTAGCTGTGTGAGGATAAGCGCATCAACAACGGCTGTTACACACAGAGGTACATTGTGTTGCGTGGACAGGTGCTTGTGCGTTTTTATGGAACTGCAGGAAAAAATAAGGCATTCTGCAAGATCACAATTGACAAAGTGCAAAGAGCTGACTGAAGGATTCTGGATCAAAACCTAGCAGAATACCTAGCAGACACATTTTCTCTCTACAATGAGACAAACGCGGTGCAAGGCCTAGAATTACACGTCATGCAGTGCACAGGCACTCACACTGTGTGAGTACAATGGATACAGAGTTGGGAAAATGTCAAAAGGAGAGCTGCAACATTTTTCCACTGCTGATGAAACAATCTGGTGGCACTGTGCGTGGGTCTTTACGTTCATGTGTCGGATAAACAGTGAGTTTACCCGACACATGACTTACTACAGGAGGATTAGTCCTATTTTGCCCGATGTAGACGATTACTTAAAGAGTTGGGGTGAGGACCTCCACATTTCCAGCATGGAGGAAGTGGAATACATCGGCTGTGAAGATAACTCCAAGCTGATTCTGCGTCAATGAAACATTTCCAGGAGAACAGATGCAAAATGTTTTGGATTGTCAACGTGCTGTTCCCAAGACTGGCCAAACATGCAATTACAAGGATTATTCTCCACAGCACCCCTGTGTATTCAGCGCCTTGTAACAATAAATCAAAGGCACGTAACAGGCTCGATGTACACCAGGACTTTAGGCTGGCTGTCACTAACCTCATACCGACATTCCATCCCTAGTCAGAGTAATTTAAGCCCAAAGTGGCCATTAGTGCATGAATGAACAAGATGATAGGGTAAAAAAATTTCGTAAGAGTTTAATAAGTTATTATTTGTTACATAAGAGCCAAATTAACTCATGTGTTGTAGCTGTGTTAAACAGTGTATCATGATGGACATGTGAAAAAAACTGTGAAGAAGACTTTGTGTTTCAGAAGATGTAGGGCCCATGTTGGAGCCGCTGCACAGCTCGCTCTGGTTCGCTGGACAGCACGGGCTCTGGCCACCGGACAGTACAGGCCTGGTCTGAGAGGCTGAAGCAGGGCACAGCGTCGGGAGCCATTTTTCTCACGTTCTCAGTCTGTTCGGCCTCCACAGGTCTCAGGGAATATGCCATGCGGGTCCCTCAAAAGACTCTTTGTCATTAGGGGTGTAGCTGACCATGTAACAGTAGGACATACTGAAAACTTCCAGGGAAGCAGGCAAGGAGACACACCGGGGAGCTCAGTTTTTCTTAAGTGGGGGGGTGGGTGCCAGGCAAAACGGTTGGAACCACTGGTCTAGACTTAGTCGTAAAGTGTCTTGCCTCTTGTTATGATTTGAAACTATCATAAAATCAATTCTTTGAAATTGAAACATTACAAAAAGCAACCATCCAAACCAGATGCTCCAAAAATATCCTTCAGCCAGGCCAGGCTAACGTTCACAAAGTAGCCATCCAAAACATAACTACCAAAGTAGCCTTCCAAACCTTTGATGCTACACATTACTTTTATGCCCGTCAAAGTCTAACATCAAGCTAGATGAACCACAGGCCGACTCATCATTTCAAACAAAACCTTAACATGATGCTATGGCAACAAACACTACAACGCCTGCAACAAAAAATCTGAATAACCCACGCGGCATTATCCTCTCTGGACGAAGGTTAAGCTCCCAATTGCTTACAACGAAAGCTAATATGTAGACGATAGACCACATTTTTACAAAAAGGTTGCACAATTATTGCATTTTATTGAATTTTTTTTAATGGCAAAAATTGTGTCAAACCATTCTGAATTAAGTATGTGATGCTGCAGAGACTTCCGGCCTACAATTCTATCCTACAGACAAAGAAAAAATGTAGTTTGGTACAGTATCCTTGCACAAATCACCCTATAACATTTAATTTAAAAAAAAAAAAGTTATATCTTTCAATGAAAATGAGAATTGGTAACAAATTATCATTCCTTCCATATTGGTCAAATTTTGGCCTGTCTCTTTACTATTACCCTGGAATTGGGAGAAAGTAACAACATTTGCAGCCAAGAATACATTATTTACTGCGTTAGCATGCAGCTGCATGCGATAATGTTAGTGTTTGTGTTACTACCAATGTAGTCCCCGTCACTTACATGGAAGCACATTTTTAAGGAATATCTTAATGTCAGTATGAACAGGAGGAATGAAACAGCAGCAAAGATTGTTTCAAAAAATATACAAGGACACCTGACATTTGTGCAGACGAAATTGTGATCCTAATCCCTATAAGTAAACATTATTGGTCTATGGGGTAAGCTGGCATGTAGTTGTGTAAGTTTTTTTTTCCCAATTGAGTTTTGTCTTTAAGACTGCGCTAGAAACTGAGACACATTTTCACACTCAGCTGTAGTTAATGTTGCCAGCGGCCCAAGAAATGTGTATTCCTGTCCCGTTTCCACGAAAGTACCCCACATCAGGTCAGAGGAGAGGGGACCAGTACAGGGCTGTGTTTAATGACCAGTTACGCTGAATACAGGAGCTGCACGCTGAGGTTCAGGCAATGGCCAAGAAGTTTGAGAGATGGACGAGAATATGCAGACCTTCCGTCCCGGCCTCCAGCCAAATGGTACAACACTGGCACACACCATACACACACACTAGAGGATGGCATACCCGACCCGAGCAGCCCGACGGGACCCGACGGACCCGACGGCCGGGCCGGGTTCGACAGATTTTTAGAAAGGATGCTCAGGTTTGGGTCGCTCGGTCACATCAGCGTGATAAGGCATTGAACATTTTGAATTTAAACAGCTTATTATGTAGTAATGGCGCTGTTGCCCCGTGTGCATTGATGCGCTCATCTGTTGACATTTCCGAATGCCTTCCTACAATTGCTTATAAAAGCGGCGCTTTCCACACAAACAAACGTACAGTGTTTCATTAGTATGAGAAACAAATGCGATTTTACTGTGTCAGGCTAGGGTCGGCTCGGGGCATAAATATCTTAAGCCTGTCGGGCTCGGGTCTGGTTCGGTTTACGGCTCTGTCGGACGCGGCCGTGCTCGCACAGAAAAATCCGGCCCGATCCGCACTCTAACACACACACTCACACACCACGACCACAACACCACACCCATACACACACACATACACACACACACACACACACACTGTGTACTATGGCCAGTAACATTTTTAATTTGTGTCAGGAGAAGGAGCGGATCAGTAGCATATTAATGGAATATCGAGGAAGAAAGCTGTAAGTATGCTTTTTTAAATGGAATTCAGATCCATCCACTGCTCCTCACTGAGTGGCTGTTTCGTGCTCCAGAGAGTCCAAGCTCTCTCTCTATCAACTTGACAGTTAACGGCTACTAAAGTAAGGGCTGTCTATAAAAGCTTTTAAGATTTCTTATTGCTTTCATGGTTTTACAGCCCAAACAAACTTTATGTTAATTTCAAAACCTCACTTTGCATGCACAAACTCAGTTGAAAAAAAAACATTTGGCCAAATGAATTATTGTGGCTTTCGGTCAGAGCTTTCTCTCTTTTTTCTTTAATAGAACACTTTACCACTTTTTATTAGGCTTGGTTGTACTTTTCTCTTTGGTAGGGGTTTAAATACACATAATCTTTATTATTTGATTATTTTAAAATGTTTTTGATTTTGATACTGTGTGAGCTGCTAAATTCATACATGGTATAATGGCTTTAAATAAATTACTTTGTGTTACAACTCTATTGGTGGCAGTAGCTCAGTCAA
The DNA here is from genome assembly GCF_008692095.1 of Etheostoma spectabile. NCBI lineage: Eukaryota > Metazoa > Chordata > Actinopteri > Perciformes > Percidae > Etheostoma > Etheostoma spectabile. The sequence goes on along the minus strand of NW_022605589.1, from coordinate 182,590 downwards.
TAGGGAATTGGGTTGGGAATGTCGCTGGTTCAAGTCCCCATACCAAAGTATGGGTGGTAGACTGGTAGCTGGAGGTGCCAGTTCACCTACGGGGCACTGCCCGGTGATCTTGAGCAAGGCACCAAACCCCACCTGTTGGGGCACCTTTCCATAGGCAGCCCCCACTCTGACATTTCTCCATTAGTGCATGTATAGGCATGTATGTGTTATTCAATTCAATAAAGTATATGTTATTATTATTATTATTATTATTATTATTATTATTATTATTATTATTCATTATTTATTAGCATATAGTATAATGTAAAGTGGGCACACACACAGGCAGGATATGTTGGAAATCTTGTTGGAAACTGGCAAGAATGGCCAGTATGACAATTTTCATAACTGAAATAATAAATAAAATATGAATAGAGAAAATGATCTAGATTTTTTTTAGCAGTCACGATATATGTCAAATTTTCCCTCTACAAGGTTAGAGGAACGTCGGAGCTTGTTGGTTATTCTATTTTTATTGTCTCAGTGGCATTAACCAAAACTAGGTTACAGTACTTTAGTGTTAAAATTAAGAAGTGATTCTCAATAAGTTTTCATAACCTTGAATCATACTTAAAATATACCATCTTGTCATCAGCCTGCATTGGTTGTTATTCCTGTTTGCATTATGAGAAGGGGAAGTAGAATTGAACACAGGTTTGATGATTCATGTCCCTCATTACATTTGAATGTTGTGGAGTTTTAATGTGATTAAACCAGATGTTGTACCTCACTAGCTTTCTTAAATACTCACTATGGCAAATAACTAGAACAGAAATTAATACATAAGCTCAATCCAATCAGGATATGTTTACTTGTAATGAGAAAGCAGATACAGTTATCAATGGCTCTGAATAATACCCTGGTGATATCATTGACTGTGAACTCTTAAGAAAGCATCGGGTAGAGATGCTATCAGTTAATTATGTAATCATTCAGGCACCTGATTCCACTTTGAAATGTACTTTTTTTATCTGTCTCTTAATTCTGCCAATTTTGTGGGTGTAATACTAATCACTGGAATTTCACTCCACCAGTAATTCCTTGACATTCTCTTGCTATCATGAGACGGTCTCTGATATATAAAGATTTCTCTGACTGTCTTGCTGTCCTGGCTCCTAAATGCCGGTCTAACGTCTACATATCTTCCACCACAGTCAAAACACATCTCTTCTGACTGCACCTTAGCTAAGAAGAGATGGCTACAAAAAACTATTTCACTTTGCCCTTACATTTTGTAGTTTGGCTTATTGAAGTACTGTACTTGTTCTGGATTCTTGCTGTTGGAGTTTGTACCTTCATGGTGAATGCAATTATTGGAAGTGCGCTTTGGATAAAAGCGTCAGTTAAATGAAATGTAATGCAATCATTAGGAAAGAAACAAAACATTTGAATTTTTTGTTTTTTCTGCCAACCCAACATATTTGGAAAAAAGGGAAGGTGTGAGTACCTAAGACAAGCTCTCCTTATCAAACGAAGATTCAGGAGTACAACAAAGTGGACAACAACAATAGAAACTAAACCATTGCAGTGAAACACTTTCATAACTCACCTGAATTCATGGAGTCTGCCACAGTTTAGAAAAAAGAGTTTGGAACTGAGCGGGACCCGACTGTATGTTTCTCTCAACCAGGCGAAGACAGCCCTCATACGTAGATGCTATACCTACAATTGCTGATTGTTTATATACCATCTATCATACTAAACAGGTGGATCTGCCATCACTGCAGTTCGTAATGTCATCATGAGAAAGAATATATTTCAAAGGTCAACACATCTCCGTGGAAATCAGTAGAAATGTTCTTCTACAGAGTAAGACAAAGCAAAATAGCTTAGTCAAAATGGGATCTATAACAACTGATGAGAGCTGGAAGGATCTGTAATCTAAGGTGTTCTTATGTATAATATAAGCCTGTATGCAAATCACATTTTAAAGGAACATTTTGGGAAATATGCTTTGTTTTGCTGGAGATAGGCAAGATGAATCAGTTCATCACTGTTGTCCAGTCTGGTATGGATTATCCGAGCTTAGCAATGACAGACTGGAAGCAGAGGAAACTGCTAACTAGCTCCATCAGAAGATACATTTTTATAGACCTCATTTGATTCTTGTTTTGCTGTTTTGTTGCTACGGATAGAAAGCATAATTAATCATACACGATTTAAATTATCTTTTCATCTGCGTTTGGGTAAGCTCAATCAAGCACATTTTGTAAAATGGACCTGTTCCTTTAACACCAGGTGTAATGGGGTCTCAAAACTGGCTAGCTAGACACTGATTAAGGAAGCTGATGTAAATAAGGCGGACTCAGTGTTAATGAAGGCTATTGATTAGAGTAATAGCACTGCTGTAATTGAGGTGTAGCAGTTGTCCATTGTGTATAGTGTGACACTGATACATGGTAAGTTCTCTTTTTACATTGATTATTGTGATGCTCCTATATTGTTTTAAGCTATGAGAACATTAAAATCCCTCCTAGACAAGTCGTCTAGGGTCAGCCCACATTTGATGAGTGATTATTACATTTCAAATTTTAAGTTGTACCTCGACGATTTCCGCTGAATAAAAACTCATGATAATGTTGAATGTTTATTTTGTTTTATATCATATTTGTAATTCTGTTTTAATGCCAATGAAGCGTCTTTCCATACTTGTATTTTTTCCATTTCTGTATTAACCATGAAGCTAATGCCCCTGTTTGAGTGACTTCTTTATACCTGCCATTCACTGTTTCCGTTCAACAGTTTAAAATTATAATAAAAAGCCAACAATTGTTTTTCTGAAAAACAATGTTTGGAGTCTTGCTTTATTAAAATAATAGTAAATTTTTTTATTAAAATGTGAGGCAAAATATACGTATATTAAATTCAGAGACACTGATTAGCTTCGTAGTCTAGATGACTGGATGAATTGGACTGCATCCCAACTAATTTCTAGCTATATCTTATTAAACCTTGTCACCTTCCTAAAATGGCTACATACTTGGCTTACACCAGCTTGAAGGAACTGTTTTTCTAAAGCTGAGGTGTATTTTTTCAAAACTGTTTTCCAGTCAGGTTTGGCCACTGGAGCTGGGTTTTCCCTTGTAGATTCCTCAGTCTTCTTGTGAACCGTTCGCCACCTCAGGAGGGGGAAGCTGGGAAATCATCCAAGCTGTATACAGTAGGATGGGTAGCGTTGACCTCAACTGAGAGGTAGTAGGGCGGTGGAAGGAGCACTTTGATTAACTCCTAATCAAAACACGCCCTCTAAGGTAAGGCAGAATGGAGGTGATGGGGACTGTCGTCAATTTCTCTGTGTAGGTCGCTGAGATGTTAAACAAGTCCACAGTGGCAAAGCCCCAGGGATTGATGAGAGCCGTCCAGAAATGCTGAAGCGCTGGTGGGAGGGGCTGTCTTGGTTGACATGCCTCTTCAACATTGCGGGTCTGGGACTGTGCCTAGGAGTGCAGAGCCCGGTGGTGGTTCCCCTCAAAATGGGGAAAAGGAGGGACTTTTCAGGGCCTCCAATCTCTGTATGACCATATTGAGGCTGTGTCTGGTTCTCGGCAGTATTTCGGACTCGTTCCACGTGAGGGCTGGGTCCTCCGCCAGGGCTGTCTTTGTCACCACATCTCTGTTTGTAGTTAGTATGGACAGGATATCGAGGCATAGTTTTGGGGTGGGAGGAGGCCTAGGGGTAGAATAAGGACAGGATGGAGGGATTATATCTCCAACCTGGCCCTGGATCACCTTGGATCCCCCAGTCTGAGCGGTTAATGTGGCTCGAAAAGGGAAGTTGGGGTTCCCCTACGGAGCTGCTCCCTCTGGCGATAGCAGACGGAGATGATGGATGGATTCTCCTCAGAAAGAATAGATTAGCATTGCAGCCTTTCCGTCCAGTTACATCATTTTTTTACATATTAAATTTTAATGAAAGACTAAATAACACCTTTGTAGCATTGTGTCAAAAAACAGCCTAAGGTAAAATTCTTTTTGTTGTATTTATAAGGATTTCTAACAGTCAAAAAACATTGACTACAGTTCTGTACAACCTTAAAACAAGACTTATACTAAAAATATTGAATTGTCTGTAACATTAAGTGCCCTCCTGTGCCCTGAGAACTACACAAACTGCCTATTTTTAGTCACGTTCCTTATTTACTGTGACTAGTATTGTTTACTCTTCATTTCAACCCCAACCGGCCCGTCGACACACACCTACCAAGAGCCTGGGTCTTCCGAGGTTTCTGCCTAAAAGGAAGTTTTTCCTCGCCACTGTCGCACTGTTGCTTGCTCTGGAGGAACTACTATGAACTGCTGGGTCCTTGTAAATTATAGAGTGTGGTCAGACGTCTCGGAACTGTAAAGTGTCTCGAGATAGCTCTTGTTATGAATTGATATTATTAATAAATGAATTGAATCATTATTAATCATTAATGAAACTGACAATATTAGCATGGCTCTGTTTCATTATTTCAATAATTAATAATTTAATAATGCTACTATAATTCCATTTAGTACAAACCTCCAAACAAAAATATTTCGCAAATCAAAACTCGTGACTTTCGAGAACTCAGGGTGTCGACTTCCAAGAGTAAACGTGCTGCTTGTTCCACGTTCTTGTATTGTTAAAGCAACAGGACAGTTTAGACCTGTTGACTGGGGAGTCGCCCACACGTGATAAATACACACCTGTAGGCGCACGCATGCGGGCCGCGCGCACATTGTGTTTGCGTTCGTTCCCTACTACTGTCTTCATCTGCATCAGGCGGTTCATCACACAAGGTGGGTCAGATTAAACGTTTTAACTGATCGTTCAGTCCGAATCTAATAATGAGACATATTAACTTTGTAACTGATATTGTCTATTTTACTCAATAAATAGAGCATCTGATAAACTAACTGAGGTGGGTTAGCTAGTTTCCCACAGGGTAAACTATATAGCCTACAATTCAGTCGTTATGGTATGTAGGCTAGTGGTTATAACATTACAGAACATTTAATGTTTAAAGGGGATTTTCCACACCAGAAAAATCGAATGTCATCAAAAGACTCAGCTGTGTTTCTCCAAGCCAAATCCGCCATTGCCAGAGCCGCCTCCATACGAAAGTAAGCCCAAATTCACGTTTGCAGCTAGCTTAGCTATCTTTTACATCAAGACAAGACGAGACAGAAAACAAAATGTAGCTGCTCACAAACGCTGAAAAAAATAGATAATTTCGGGCAAAATCTATCTCTAAAAATGTGTGAAAATGGTGGGAACTAAACTGGATATTTTCTCATGAGAACTGCTTTGACATTCGTTTATTTTCTGTTGTGTGAAATCCCCTTTGTAGTCCCAGCTAACAATTTTTGGTTCCCAGAACTGTTCGTCTTTGTTGTTGGAACGTTCCCTGAGTTTGTTTTGGTTGTAGTTTGGTTGTCAGTTGGTTAATTGGAAGGGTTTCTAACGTTCCGGGAACGTTCGTTTTTTGGTTACAGCGACGTTCTCGGAACGTTCCCCTAACAGTTACAACCTTTAGAGAACGTTAGGCAACGTTCCGAAAACGTTGCAACCTTTAGCGAACGTTGGGAACGTTCCCTTAACGTTGCAACCTTTAGAGACGTTAGGGGAACGTTCCTTTAGCATTGCAACCCTCAGCGAACGTTTACGGAACGGTCTCTAACTGTTAGGGGGAACGTTGGTCGAGTTATAGGCCAAAAAAAAAAAAAAAAGGATACTCTGCTACGCCTGAAACAATAGACGGGAGAGACAGGGCAGACGCGGAGGAGCGAGCCAGCGGCAGAAATTAGCCAAAACGCGCAGTGTTGCCATGTCCGCTTATTCTAAGCGACTTTGGGCTTGTTTTTTTGTAAAGTCGCTTACAAATATTGGTTGTCGCGGGTTGCGTTTTTTTTGGGCTTGTCACTAAAGTGTGGTTGCTTATTTGGGCTTGTACACAGCTTGTCCTTGCCGGCTCGCTCGATCCCGCCCCTTTCCCCATAAACACTATAGACAGCAGCGTTATTTCCCACCCACTTCCTGCTTCTAATTGGCTCTGACCCAGATGGAAACGAGTACCAACCAATCAGAGGCCGAGCAGGGCAGTCTGTTTTCTGGTTAGGAAAATGTGCGAGTAGCGACTGATGGTGAGTGTAGCCTACAGTAGGAGAGTTTTTGGAGGAATAAATGTCCGGGATAAAGTGGGAGAAATACGGGAAGAAATATAACAAAGACTGGGAGAAAGAGAAGTGATTCACTTTATGTCCATAATCATGCGTTTTCAGTGTTGCCAGATCTTGCGAGACAAATACGCAACCAGGCCTGTGAAAACAAGCCCAAAATAAGCGACTTTTTCTACGTAGCCCCCCTAAGATGTGGAAGAGAAAAATAAATAAAACTGTGTTACAATCCATGTAGACAGATTGGTAAACTGTACACACGGTTGGCTAGGTTATTATTTTTCCCCCTGAGCTTCAGGACAATGACCACAGGAGTAACTTAAACCACCTTTAACATTAGTTAACATTAGAAAACTGGGGATTTGAAATTTTTTTTCACAGTGATTTGAGTTGTTCCCCACGACGGGTTGAATCCATTCATTTTCCTTTCTCTTTCTCCCAGTCTTTGTTATATTTCTTCCCGTATTTCTCCCACTTTATCCCGGACATTATTCCTCCAAAAACTCTCCTACTGTAGGCTACACTCACATCAGTCGCTACTCGCCACATTTCCTAACCAGAAAACAGACTGCTGCTCGGCCTCTCTGATTGGTTGGTACTCGTTTCCATCTGGGTCAGAGCAATTAGAAGCAGGAAGTGGGTGGGAAATAACGCTGCTGTCTATAGTGTTTGGGGAACGGGGCGGGATCGAGCGAGCGCAAGGACAAGCTGGTACAAGCCCAAATAAGCAACCACACTTTAGTGACAAGCCAAAAAAAACGCAACCGCGACAACCATATTTGTAAGGACTTTACAAAAAAACAAGCCCAAAGTCGTTGAATAGCGACATGGCAACATGGCGTTTGGATTAATCTGCCGCTGGCTCGCTCCTCCGCTCTGCCCTGTCTCTCCGTCTATTGTTTCAGGAAGTACATGCCCAGATATGGGAGATAAGGCACCCTCTTGTAGGAAGGCCAGAGGGGACAAAATGCCTATATCAGATCAGAATCAGAATCAGAATACTTTATTGATCTCCGAAGGGAAACTCTGTGTTACAGCTCAGATTTTAGAAATAAAGAATATAAAAATAAAGAAAATAAGAAATCTAAGGAGTCGGATATTTACATGGGAAGGTATATTATGATACAGTAATTACATAAATAACATAATTAAGGTGTGCAATGGTGAAAAGTAAATAATAATATAAATAGTAAGCAGATGAGTATTGCACATTACAAGCCAGTGTTATGCACAAAACAGATATATTGTCCAGTTTCAACCTCTCTAGTGTTGTGTCAGACACTCAGAGGGAGAGTATAAAGTTGGATGGCCACCAGGCAGGAATGACTTCCTGTGGCGCTCTGTGGTGCATTTTGGGAGAATGAGCTATCACTGAAGTGCTCCTGTGATTGAGCAGCAAGCATGGAGTGGGTATGAGACATTGTCCAAGATGGCATGTAGTGGGCAGCATCTCCTATCTGACACACCCGACAGAGAGTCCAGATCCACCCCCACGAGCGAACAGGCCTTGCGAATCAGTTTATTGAGTCTGTTGGCGTCCGCTACCCTCAGCATGCTGCCCCAGCATGCAACAAAGAGGATAGCACGGCCACAACGGACTCATAAACATCCTCAGCATCTTCCTGCAGTGAAAGGACCTCAGCTCCTCCGAAAGAGAGGCGGTTGGCCTCCTGTAGAGGGCTTGAGTGTTCTTGGCCCAGTCCGTTTATGTCTAAGTGCAATCCAGGTATTTGTAGTCCTCCACAATGTCCACCTGACCCCTGGATGGAAACAGGGCTCACTGGTGCCTTGGCTCTCCTTAGATCCACCACCAGCTCCTTGGTTTGTCACGTTGAGCTGTAGATGGTTCAGCTCACTCCATGTGACAAAGTCCCCACCACAGCTCTGTACTCAGCCTCGTCCCCCTCGCTGATCATCCAGCCATAGCAGAGTCATCAGAAAACTTCTGAAGTGGCAAGACTCTGTGTGGTAGTTGAAGTCGTGGGGTAGATGGTGAAGAGGAAGGGGGAGAGGACAGTCCCCTGCGGGGCCCCGGTGTTGTTGACCACGCTGTCTGACACACAGTGTTGCAGGCGCACTACTGGTCTGCCAGTCAGGTAGTCAACAATCCAGGACACAAGGGGGGGATCCACCTGCATCGCTGTCAGCTTCTCACCCAGCAGGGCCGGCCGGATCGTGTGTTGAAAGCATGGAGAAGTCAAAAAACATGACCCTCACCCATGCTCGCCGGCCTGTCCAGGTGGCGTAGATGCGGTTGAGCAGGACCGCTCACTCCCCAACCGGGGCTGGTAGGCGAACGGGGGGTCCAGGAGAGGTCGACCATGGGCAGCAGCTGTTCCAGAACCCGTCCTCCAGGGTCTTCATAATGTGGGAGGTCAGTGCCACGGGTCTTAGTCCTTGGAGTCACTGGGACGTGGCGTCTTTGGCACAGGAACGAGGCAGGGTCTTCCACATTATGGGGACCCTTTGGAGACTAAGGCTCAGGTGAAGACATGGTGAAAGACTCCAAATAGCTGGGAGGCACAGGCTTTGAGCACCCCAGGATGGATACCTCAGGGCCTGCAGCCTTATTAGAGTGGAGTCTGGTCAGCTGTTCTCACCTGGTCAGCAGTGAGGCACACAGAGGTTACAGGTGGGGTAGGGGGAGGGGGAGTCAGGCTGGAGAGAGGTGTTAACCTGTGTGCTAGGAGGGGGGAGTAGGGATTCTCCAGGAGGAGGGCAAGGGGAAGTGAGGGGGGAGGGGGAAGTAGGGGGTTGGAGGTGAGACAGCAGTTGTGTCAATGGGGTGGAGGGCAGGAGCAGCATCAAATCTGTTAAAGAACAGATGAGTTCATTGGCTGTCCAAGCTGCCATCAACTCCTCTGCTGCCATTCGGTCTGAAGCCAGTGATGGTCCTCCTACCGCTCCAGACCTCCCTCATGCTGTTCGCGGGGTTTACGCTCCAGCTTCCTCCTGTACTTCTCTTAGCCTCCCTGATCTTCACCTTCAGGTCCCCTGAAATGGCCCTCACCTCCTCCCTATCACCAGCTCTGAAAGCCTCTCTTAGTATTCAGGATGTCTTGATGTCCTTTGTTACCCATGGTTGTTGTTTGGGTAACACTGAACAGTCCTTGCTGGGACAGTGGTCCCACACGAAGTTTATGTATCTGAGATACACTCAGTCAGCCCATCTATGTCCAACTCATGTGGCTCACAGAGTGCATCGCAGTCTGTCACCTCAAAACATCCTGAATGTGCCTCATAGGCCTCCCCGACCATATCCCACTGTCCTGAGGTCACAGGATGCCTTTTACCAAAGGCACATAGCAGGGGTGATTTGAACCAGGTTGTGGTTGGATCTGCCCAGTGGGGGAGGGGGGGGGACAGAGCGGTATGAGTCCCGGCACATTGCTACAAAGG
>NW_022605589.1:172861-172986 GCF_008692095.1 Etheostoma spectabile | reverse complement strand
CAATCTTGGATATAACAGTATGGATTTAAAGCCCAAAGAGGCTGAAGTTCCAGGCTGGGTAGAAAATCCCCTGTAGAGACTAGAAAGACAGGGAAAAGACCGCTGTAAACGCGAAAACGTCAGGA
>NW_022605589.1:172612-172851 GCF_008692095.1 Etheostoma spectabile | reverse complement strand
AAACCGAAAGTGAGTAAATCGCTTGTATGGTTCAAAAGTTATTAAACTGAATCAGAGGTACTTTTTTACTCGTGGGCGAGTGTCTCGGGCTTAGAAGGTTTTAAATAACATACCGGTTAAAGCCCTGCATATTTCAAGAGAACCCAACCCACTTCCGGGTTAAATCTGACCATTTCTGGCTTAGGCCCCGCCCAGTCCGTGTACGGATACGGATACAGATAATTCATGTGGTAAACAGA
>NW_022605589.1:171342-172602 GCF_008692095.1 Etheostoma spectabile | reverse complement strand
AGATACAGATAATGCTGTACTCGCTCATCCCTACAATCTATAGACGGGAGACATGAGACGGGAGGTCTCAGGGCTGCAGCCATATCAGACTCTAATAAAAAGGCAGAGCGCTCTCTCCCCGTCTGGTTGAAGATGTTGTGTAATCTGGATGTAATGTTTTTTTTTTGTTGCATTTGTTATCGTGGTTTGTGTGCTTTTCTTTTTGCATTGTTTTTTATTTGCATTACGTTTATGTATTTGGTTGTGTTGTGTGTATATGCAACACATTTGTGTATTTGGTTGTGTTGTGTGTATATGCAACACATTTGTGTATTTGGTTGTGTTGTGAGTATATGCAACGCGTTTGCTGAATGCCGCGCATGTGTTGTCAAATTAAGTTGTTTTCTTAATTTTTCTTAATTTGCTTGTGTCTATTTGCATGTGTTTTCTGAAGTTGCAAGGCGTTTGCCCCTGTCGGCCACCGTACTACGGGCCCCTGGTGCAGATGTCAACTGACGTTGCACTACTTTAAGTAGCAGATAGCTAGCAGCTAGCCACCATCACTTTTTGTGGTTGTACCAACATTGTTGAATGCACTTATTGTGAGCCACTATGAATGAAATCATTAGTTGCATATTTAAGGAAACATGCTATGTTGAAATACTATGTTTTCGTCACAGCCTGGTCTGTGACCACTGGATTCCCCTCTGTTTCCTGTTTGTTTTCCTGTCTGTCTTTCCCTGTGTCTCCTACCCTGTGTGTGTGTGTGTTTATGTGTGTGTTTGTGTGTGTGCGTGCGTGCACGCGTGCGTGTGTGTTTGCGTGCCTGTGTGTGTGCTCATCAGCAGTGGCATGGCTCTACAGTTGTTACCAGGCACACAAGACTTCCATTTACCATCACGCTTAGTATAAGAAACCCTGCTGTCCACTCACTCATCGCCAGATTGTTTCCTTTCTCTATGTTGTAACTCTTCCGGCTTAAACTCCAATGAAGAATCTGATTTTGACCCATTGTTGTGACTCTGCTGAAAATAACCTCACCTGCCTGCCTCCTGCTGATCCTCTGCCATTGCCTGCCACAAATTCCCCATCAGCAGTTGCCATCTGCTTCCACCAGGATAGCCCCCTCACTTCATTGTTTTACACTTCATTTGCAAGACAAAATAAAACTATACACATCCATCCTTTCCATTGTGCTTGAGTCTGAATCTGCTTTTGGAGTCCAAACTAAGTAAGTATTTGTATTTTGTTAGATGATGATAATAATAATAATAATAATAA
>NW_022605589.1:160704-171332 GCF_008692095.1 Etheostoma spectabile | reverse complement strand
AATAATAATAATAATAATAATTCTTAAAAAAACACCCATATAAAAATATTTTTTAATTTTCATCATTTAAATCTTTATCAACAAGCTGATACAAGAAATTGGAGAAAAGGAGAAGAAGAAGAAGAAGAAGACGAAGAAGAAGAAGAACAGTAATGACAAAATAAAGAGCGAGAGATTGCTTTCAACAAAAACAGTAATAACTCTTAGTTAAATATAATCCTACCCGTTCTAGATAAAAAGCAGCCCAGCTGTTTAATTAACGAATCTTGTTTTAAGAATCGGAAACTTGGAAATCGGGGGTTAGCGGGGACCATGAACACATCATGGGGCTGGTCAGACTTGCCAGGTGAGTTTCACCGAGGCGGGGATCTCGGATCAGTTGTCTTCCGCTAATTAACCTCAGTTCACCCGGAGCTCACAGTGATGTCTGACCTGAGATCAGTGTGAGAGTGGAGACCAAAGGGAGGGTGACAGACAGGTTGTTGAAACCTGTTTCACTGAGAAAAAAATAGACGGAGAATTGTTAGCAGGTAAGACAATGTATGTCGAATTATGATGTCTCATTTTCGGCTTTAATGACAGGGATATTTATTTTAAGGTGTAAAATAGACTTACAACATAGTCTGTCTGTGTTTCTCAGTGTTTTTACTTATTATATCCTTTTTTTTTTTTTACCGATTTACAATGGAAGTGGCTTAAACGCTAGGCATGTAGGGGCGCGTGCTAAAAGTACTTGAATGAATGCTTACATTTCACCAGAAGTTTTTGCTTGTACAAATAGTTTGAACCGTAGACGATACTGGTCAACATTAAATGGACATATAGAAGGTGCTATTATGGGCTCAACACCTAAAACAACGCAGAATATTTAGTCCCAGGGACCTATTGTTGTTTTAGGCTGTACTAGGCTATTGGCGACTTTCTAGATTTTTTTTATTAGGTTTTTCAGGTACATAAACATTATTAGACTGACCTACCCACTATGTTTTCAGAAGTCTGCAACCAGGTCAGCCAGAGACATGGGTCAGTTCAACCAAAATGTAACAATATTTTTGATACAATGTAGTAAAATAGAATTTTATTTATGTGGCCTTAAATTATTTTGACCTTTAAAAATTTAAGTTAATTAACAATTCATAATCTCCTCAATGTTGCATCATAACTAAGAAAGGTACTTGAGGCGATAATTCATTTTTTCACCTGCAGAGTCTTTGTCTACACACCCATGGTACACTGTGGACTATTTTAGGATTAGGTTACTTTGCAGTAACAGCAATTCATAGTTTCCCCGTGATGCCACAGCACCATGAGAACGCCCACCTGGAGGGCAAAAAGAAGCTTTCCTCCATTGTTTGTGACAAGTCAGCTCAATTTTTACCACAGTGTAGTCAAAACATCAGATAGTTGTTTTTCAGTTTGACGCAAAAACCAAAGAAAGACAAGCCTGGGTTGTGTTTCTACAAAAACACATCTCAGGACAAAAACCCAGAGAGGTGGATATTGTGGATTTGTTAAATGTATACATTCCGCACTAGTGGACTAATGTTAATGTTAACGACACTGAAATGACCACCAATGCAACCAACAACAAGCCATCTTTTTCCCTGAATCTTGTCTGATGGCAGACAGAATTGCATAATGAAATGCAATATAACAGCACATTATATAACATAAACAAAGACACATTTTACTTAGTGGCTTTCATAAAATGAGCAATGATGAAAGTTACGACAGTCTACCAGGTACTGAACAAGCAGTTGACGAGCAGCATGAGCAGCATGAGCAGCCTGAGCAGCCTGAGCAGCGTAGTTAGGTAGATAGCGAGCAGGCTAGTTGAAATATAGACTGTGTACATAATGATTGAAACCCTCACTGGGGGCTGTATATGGGTCAAATGTGCCTAAGACTTGCAGTTTGTATATATATAGTATAACTTAGTTTTTTCTCTTTTTAGAGGTGATCTAAAGACGTGTGGCTTAAAATGAAGAAAACTTGACAGGCTTGTACAACAGCTCTATGGAATTTCCAGATAGTTTGCCCTTCAGTCTCCGCGACAGTCTGACTGAAAACTATGAATATACAGTTTGGGAATGTGTGTCATTGTGGAGGACTGAGTACATGCCAACTGACTTAAGTCACGATGCTAACTGTTTTAGTCCGGTTTTAGTGGAATCTAGTGTGCCAGTTTCACTTTTTTAGGGTTTACAGCCTTGATGGCAGGATGTCTTGGCTTTTGTGATGTTCTATTCATCTTTGAAGATGCTATTTCTTTGTGAAATCCAGAAATTGAATCAGTATGTTATTGTTGCATCTTAAACTCAAAATCATATTTGTTCACCTACCTCTTGTGATATCTGTTCATCAGAATCATAAAAGGGAGGAATTTCCTTGGTGGTTGGTGTATACATAAATAAACAAACAAATTAACATGTGTATGAACATTGATAGATAATTTTATCCAGGTTTTAATGTTCTGTTGTTAAATAAAATTGACGATGTGACATTAACCAAAATGTAATATATTTTCTTTTTAATTTTTTCAGGTACATCTGTTGACAGTGGATGGTTTTAATCCACTGTGTTTCTCTCTGTAGCGAGCAAAGAGTCCAGGCCCAATGTCTTCTGGAGAAGTTGGTTCTGTCACCAGGTTCGACCGGGTGCGGGAGATCCCACACTATGATCAGGTCCCTGTGGGCACCTCATGGCAGGACTTTCCTTTACCCCCAGAGTCCTTTCATGGAACAGTGCCGGCCGTAAGCTTAGACCCCCTTCCCCCTCCCCCTCTACCTAAACAGCCAGCTGTTGGCCCTGAATCCTTTTATCCCCCCAACAATAGTGAACCAATGGAGGCCAAGAGTGACGTCATGGACATTGAGCCGGTCCACCGCTTCATTCCCGACTCTGTCAAGAACTTCTTCCGTGGCAAAAGCTGTAACAGTGGGAGGAAAGGTCAGGGCATATACCCTCCTGCCCCTTACTCCCCTGCCCCTTCATCCAGTAAGAGTGGCAACCATCACACCACAGCAGGAGTCCCCTGCTCACCCCCCCACTCTGCGCCTCCATCTCCGTCCCTTCTAGGGTCCTATCGGGACCCTTATGGTGGCTCTGGGGGCAGCTACACCTCTCAGAAGGAGCAAAACCGGATGCTGCTGGATGCTGAAGCCTTTGAATCGGCATCTGCAGTGCCCACCAATCTCTCAGCCCTGACCTACCATGAGCGGGTGGAAGAATACCACCAGCGCTATGCCTACTTGAAGTCTTGGGCTGGCCTGCTGAGGATCCTGGGCTGTGTGCAGCTGCTGTTGGGGGCTGCTGTGTTTGCATGCGTCTGTGCTTATGTTCATAAGGACAATGAGTGGTTCAACATGTATGGATACTCCCAGCCACAGCTGTTTGGGGGGCTTGGTGGAGGTGCTGGTGCATATGGATCTGGGGGTAGTTACTACACAGGCCCCAAGACACCTTTTGTCCTGGTGGTGGCTGGCCTTACGTGGATAGTGACTGTTATTCTAGTCGTTGTTGGGATGACCATTTACTACAGAGCCATCCTTCTAGACTCTTCTTGGTGGCCGCTTACAGAGTGTTCCATTAACATGGTCTTAGCAATGCTCTATTTAGCAGCAGGGATAGTATATGTGAGGGACACCACTCGAGGGGGGCTATGCTATATACCGGTCTTCAATAACGGAATAAATGGGGCGTTTTGTCGGACCGAGGCCGGCCAGACAGCAGCCATTGTCTTCCTCTTCATCACCACGGTGCTCTACTTCATTAGTGCAGGAGTGTGTCTGAAGCTGTGGAGGCATGAAGCAGCCAGGATGAGGAAGGAGATGCTGGCACATGAGGTCTGACACAGAGGGGTCTTGCTTTTTATTTGAATATTCAATTTTTCACAAATGCTTACTGTCTGCCCAGAATTATACAATTACATATATACATATTTTTTATATGTATATATAGTTTGGTCCCCCCCAACCCCCAGTCCAATTTTATCATCAATTTAATGATTTGTGATCATTTACATTTCTAGACAAAATGTAAAATAGGAGTATAAATGTGGACTGGGTTTGCATTTAGTCAACATGTAGTTTGACAAAAACTATAACACCAACATGTCTTTTTCCTAAACCTAAAAAAAGCTTGACATGGAGCATAGACATTTCAATGTAGGCCTAACTGTTTCCTGTCTCATCTGCAAGAAATAAGGTGCCATTCTCTAGGAATACAATCTAACTAGTCAAGTCAATTTTTAATAACGTAGCTCACAACAGACAATACTCCACTAAACATGCAGAGCAGTATCAGTGACATTAGCTGAAATGTATTCATTTGAAGAAATGAATGTCTTTAAGCAGTCTCAGTAGGGGGAACACCTAATAACACTTTGAACACTAAACATCTAATGAATCCCTCTCCATCTCTTCTTCCCATGAATCTAGATGAATACAATTGGATCATCAGTCCCTCTGTCTATAGTAAGTATCAATGATTGCTTTTTAAATGCCAATTAATCAATCAATCAATTTATTTGTAAAATAATATACAATACAATTGTGAAATTAGTGATGGGCCGTGCATTGACGTTTTAAGGTATTTTGATAAATTTTCAAATGAGAATTGGCATTAGACAATATTGATATAAAATTATGTTGCGTTATTATTTTCTTCTTTAAAGCTGTGTTTGCATCTTTCTTCTCCGTGCAACCCAGCCCCCACTCGCTTACAGGCTGTCCTGCAACATGAAGGGAGACTCAGCGCCACAATTGCCTACAGTTTAATTGTTATTTGGTAGAGGTATGATGAGATCTCGCGATATAAAAAAATTACAATATTTCTGGTTAAATAAAAAGTTTCTTGCGATATTCGTACACAAGTGCAGACCAGCAGCCAGCATGACGGAGTCTGGCTTTGACCTTAAAAATAGCATAGAAGATCCCCCCACCCATTCTCCAAAATTGACTCTTAGTTAACTTTTTGCAGAGAAATTGTGGAGTTGCAGTTAAAAAAAAAACTGTCTGTAAAACCCAGTGCTAGAATGTTAGATTGTACCGCCGCTCTCTATCTCCCTTTTCAATTGTCTTTCTGTCTTTTTTAAATTGAGTCGGAAGGCAACCGCAAAGCCTAAGTTTACTTTTATTGATAACAAACAAAGAGAAATATTCTCCCCTCATCTTAAAATGGTCATATATTGATACTAGAGTTGCTACTTCTTTGTTTACTGCTGCAATGAATGACATGCAGAAGAGGAGAAAAGTATCCTGCTTCTGTCTCCAAAAAGAGTATTCAACTGCCGTTTTCAACTGTCTTCAATGGCAAGAGACAGTTACTGCCCAAATTGAAGAATTTCTTTTGTGAGTCTTGGTCAGTTTGATTATTAACAGATTACCACATTGATTATGGTTTGCACTTAAAGGTATAATAAATAATATATGAACTATATTATGCAATGTTTAAAAAAGTAGGACAATATTTCACCAGATATTAAGGAAACATGCTAAGTTGAAACACTACGTTCGACATTTTTCAAAAAAATTAGACTACATTTTTGTTATTTTGTTGTTTTCCTTTTTTATTTGAGGAAACTAAAGTAGTTCAGCTAGAAGGTCACACATAGCTTAAATTACAAGTTACAAGCTCACACCAAACTTATTTGGTCTAAAGAGGTTAGTCAGGAGAGAAGCCAGCCATTTAAGTTTGTGGAAAACCCTTCCCAGTGCTTGTCATTATGTGGCTTGCAATTAAAAGTCATGTCCAGTCATATTTTGTCATTGAAGTTTTCTTTAAAATAGTGTTAAAATCTTGTCTCGTTCTCATAAACACAATATCGTTTATTGTCTTGTTAGCTGAGTGTCTTGTCACACCCCTATTATTTGCACAACTGTATATTTTGTTAAGCAGGAGAGGAAACATTTGTACCAGTGTTTACATTGGTAACGTGAAAAACACCAAAGAACAGTAGTTACTCAAAAGGAACTTTAACCTCAGTTCTAGGAGTAAGAACCATTGAGACAGCGCCTGTACGCTGGCAATAGATGTGACCCATGACCAGCTGGACACATGGGGCGGCTGTGGCTCAGTGGCAGAGCAGTCGCCTGCCAATCGGTCAGCTTGGTAGATCTGGCCCTGCATCCCATGTCGAAATGCCCTTGGGCAAGACACCAAACCCCGAGTTAACCTCGGAGTGTAAATGTGTGTGAGTCTTTATATGATGAGGTGGCACTTTTTATGGCAGCCCCGGCCACAGTGACTGAATGGTGAATGGTTCCTGTACTATGTAAAAGCGCTTTGAGTAGTCATTAAGACTAGAAAGCGCTACAAAAAACCTCAATTTAACAGTCCATTAACATAAAATGCAGCATTTCAGACAGACATTTCATAAACTGTAAATGACATATATTTCATATTTATGTAATGCCTTCTAAATCAGGCAATGTTCTAGCAGACACGGAATTGCACAGTGTAGATAACCTGAACACATGACTCTGTTTATTAACTGTAGCTGGGTCCAGCCTCCAGGGCCTCTGAGCAGACTCCTCTCCCCACTATCCAGCCAGACATCATGGACGCTCCTAACAACTATGCAGCTGTTCCTCTGATGGCACTTGAGCCAGAGATCCTTAGAGGTCACATACCGGCTGGACACATCCCTAAGCCTGTCGTTATAGCCGACTATGTAGCGTGAGTATTACCATATTTTCACATTTTCCAAAAATTGACTGAAAAAAAAAAAAAATTACCAAATGAACCCTTCTGGTGGGAAGGTTCTTAAAAGCATTCTTGATGGACGATGCAGTTGCTGTTTTTGATTTAGTACCCCATATTATTCTCCATCTTGGGTTTGAAAGCGGACACAATAAACAACACAAGCGAGTCAGTCAACGAGAGACAGGTATGGCATTATGAAATGGGGGACCACTGTGGTCAGAAAACACAGGAACTAGGACTCTAGAGTGGCTACCTGTCCGAAGCTAATTGCTGTCATTTTCTCCCTTGCTATATCACACACACACACACACACACACACACACACACACACACACACACACACACACACACACACACACACACACACACACACACACACACACACACACACACACACACACACCACACACACAACAGCGCACAAGTATAAACATCCGGGCACTTATGTTATGCACTACAAAGAGTGTATATATTTTGTATGTTTGTATTAAGTGTCCATTTCATTATAATATTCAGATTTACCATAAATAAATGTATTTTAGGTTCCATTAAAGAGGGGGGGAGGTGTGGGTCACATTTGAGCATTTAAAAATGTAACACATTAGTTACTTTCTGAAGTAACTAGTTACTTTTATAAGTAACTAGTAACTGTAATTAATTACTTTTTAAAAGTAACTTGCCCTACACTGGAAATGTTCCCTTTGCCATTCAGTTGGATAAAAAAACAACAGTGTCAGACGAGTCCGTGCTCATTTGTCATTGTTTGTGAAATATATTCACGGTAAGGACTTAAAACAAGACATTCTTATGTCTACCAATCTAACCACAACAACAACAGGACAAGATCTTTTTATGGCTGTGGACTTTTACCTCTCATACAATAACCTGCCTTATGAGAATCTTGTTGCATGCTGCACTGATGGCGCTGCAGCAATGATGGGCAAAAACAAAGGATTTAACAGCAGATTGAAGGAAAAGCCCCAGGATGCAAACTTTTTCCACTGTATGTTACATCGCCAAGCCTTAGCCAGTAAAAAACTTTCAGAAAACCTCAGTGACACCCTGGCAACTGTTGTTAAGGTTGTAAACGTCATCAAAGCTCGCCCTACGAACAATAGACTGTTTGCCTAGCTGTGTGAGGATGAAGCGCATCAAACACTGCTGTTACACACAGAGGTACATTGGTTGTTGCGTGGACAGGTGCTTGTGCGTTTTATGGAACTGCAGGAAAAAATTAAGGCATTCTTGCAAGATCACAATTGACAAATGTGCAAAGAGCTGACTGAAGGATTCTGGATCAAAACCTAGCAGAATACCTAGCAGACACATTTTCTCTCTACAATGAGACAAACAAGCGGATGCAAGGCCTAGAATTACACGTCATGCAGTGCACAGATGCACTCAGCACTGTTGTGAGTACAATGGAATACAGAGTTGGGAAAATGTCAAAAGGAGAGCTGCAACAATTTCCACTGCTGATGAAACAATCTGGTGGCACTGTGCGTGGGTCTTTACGTTCATGTGTCGGATAAACAGTGTGAGTTTACCCGACACATGAACTTACTACAGGAGGAAATTTAGTCCTATTTTGCCGATGTAGACGATTACTTAAAGAGTTGTAGGTGATGGACCTCCACATTTCCAGCATGGAGGAAGTGGAATACATCGGCTGTGAAGATGAAACTCCAAGCTGATTCTGCGTCAATGAAACATTTCCAGGAGAACAGATGCAAAATGTTTTGGATTGTCAACGTGCTGTTGCACCAAGACTGGCCAAACATGCAATTACAAGGATTATTCTCCAATTCAGCACCCCGTGTATTCAGCGCCCTTGTAACAATAAAATCAAAGGCACGTAACAGGCTCGATGTACACCAGGACTTTAGGCTGGCTGTCACTAACCTCATACCGGACATTCCATCCCTAGTCAGAGTAATTTAAGCCCAAAGTGGCCATTAGTGCATGAATGAACAAGATGATAGGGTAAAAAAAAATTTCGTAAGAGTTTAATAAGTTATTATTAATGTTACATAAGAGCCAAATTAACTCATGTGTTGTAGCTGTGTTAAAACAGGTTTATCATGATGGACATGTGTAAAAAAACTGTGAAGAAGACTTTGTGTTTTCAGAAGATGTAGGGCCCATGTTGGAGCCGCTGCACAGCTCGGGCTCTGGTTCGCTGGACAGCACGGGCTCTGGTCCACCGGACAGTACAGGCTCTGGTCTGAAGAGAGGCTGAAGCAGGGCACAGCGTCGGGAGCCATTTTTTCACGTTCTCAGTCTTCGGCCTCCACAGGTCTCAGGGAATATGGCCATGCGGGTCCCCTCAAAAGACTCTTTGTCATTAGGGGTGTTAGCTGACCATGTAACAGTAGGACATACTGAAAAAACTTCCAGGGAAGCAGGCAAGGAGACACACCGGGGAGCTCAGTTTTTCTTAAGTGGGGGGGTGGGTGCCAAGGCAAAACGGTTGGGAACCACTGGTCTAGACTTATCTGTAAAGTGTCTTGACTCTTGTTATGATTTGAAACTATCAATAAAATCAAATTCATTTGAAATTGAAGACATTACAAAAAGCAACCATCCAAAACCAGGATGCTCCACAAAATTATCCTTCCAGACCAGGAGGCTAACGTTCACAAAAGTAGCCATCCAAAACATAACATTACACCAAAGTAGCCTTCCAAACCTTTGATGCTACACATTACTTTTAATGCCCAGTCAAAGTCTAACATCAAAGCTAGATGAACACAGGCCGACTCATCATTTCAAACAAAACCTTAACATGATGCTATGGCAACAAAACACTACAACGCCTGACAACAAAAATCTGAATAACACACGCGGACATTCATCTCCTGGACGTAAGGTTAAGCTCCCAATTGCTTACAACGGAAAGCTAATATGTAGGACGATAGACCAACATTTTTACAAAAAGGTTGCACAATTAATTGCAATTTTATTGAATTTTTTTTTAATGGCAAAATATGTGTCAAACCATTCTGAATTAAGTATTGTGATGCTGCAGAGACATTCCGGCCTACAATTCTTATCCTACAGACTAAAGAAAAAATATTAGTTTGGTACAGATCCTTGCACAAATCACCCTATAAACATTTAATTTAAAAAAAAAAAAAGTTATATCTTTCAATGAAAATGAGAATAATGGTACACAAATTATCATTCCTTCCAATATTGGTCAAATTTTGGCCTGTCTCTTTACATATTACCCTGGAATTGGGAAGAATGTAACAACATTTGCAGCCAAGAATACATATTTTACTGCCGTTAGCATGCAGCTGCATGCGATAATGTTAGTGTTTGTGTTACTAACAATGTTAGTCCCCTGTCACTTACATTGGAAGCACATTTTTAAGGAATATCTTAATGTCCAGTATGAACAGGAGGAATGAAACAGCAAGCAAAGATTGTTTCAAAAAATATACAAGGACACCTGACATTTGTTGCAGACAGAAATTGTGATCCTAAATCCCTTATTAAGTAAACAATTATATGGTCTATGGTGGTAAGCTGGCATGTAGTTGTGTAAGTTTTTTTTTCCAATTGATGTTGTTGTCTTTAAGACTGCTGCTAGGAAACTGAGACACATTTTCACACTCAGCTGTAGTTTAAATGTTGCCAGCGGCCCAAGAAAATGTGTTATCCTGTCCCGTTTCCACAGAAAGTACCCCAGCATCAGGTCAGAGGAGGAGAGGGACCAGTACAGGGCTGTGTTTAATGACCAGTACGCTGAATACAAGGAGCTGCACGCTGAGGTTCAGGCAATGGCCAAGAAGTTTGAAGAGATGGACGAGATAATGCAGAACCTTCCGTCCCGGCCTTCCAGCCAAATGGTACAACACGTGCACACACGCATACACACACACTAGAGGATGGATACCCGACCCGAGCCCGACGGGACC
>NW_022605589.1:160265-160694 GCF_008692095.1 Etheostoma spectabile | reverse complement strand
CGACGGGCCGGGCCGGGTTCGAACAGATTTTTAGAAAGGATGCTCAGGTTTGGGTCGGGCTCGGTCACATCAGCGTGATAAGGCATTGAACATTTTGAATTTAAAACAGCTTATTATGTAGGTAATGGCGCTTGTTGCCCCGTGTGCATTGATGCGCTCATCTGTTGACATTTCCGAATGCCTTCCTACAATTGCTTAATAAAAGCGGGCTTTCCACACAAACAAACGTACATGTGTCATTAGTATGAGAAACAAATGCGATTTTAACTGTGTCAGGCTAGGGTCGGGCTCGGGCATAAATATCTTAATGCCTGTCGGGCTCGGGTCGGGTTCGGTTACTGCTCTGTCGGACGCGGGCCGGGCTCGCACAGAAAAATCCGGCCCGATCCGCACTCTAACACACACACTCACACACACACACACACACAC
>NW_022605589.1:159326-160255 GCF_008692095.1 Etheostoma spectabile | reverse complement strand
ACACACACATACACACACACACACACACACACTGTGTAACTATGGCCAGTAACATTTTAATTTTGTTTCAGGAGAAGGAGCGGATCAGTAGCATATTAATGGAATATCAGAGGAAGAAAGCTGTAAGTATGCATTTTTAAATGGAATTCATGATCCATCCACTGTCTCTCACTGAGTGGCTGTTTCTGTGCCAGAGAGTCCAAGCTCTCTCTCTATCAACTTGACAGTTAAACGGCTAGCTAAAGTAAGGGGCTGTCTATAAAAGACTTTTAAGATTTTCTTATTGCTTTCTAATTGGTTTTTACAGCCCAAACAAACTTTATGTTAATTTCAAAAACCTCACTTTGCATGCACAAACTTCAGTTTGAAAAAAAAAACAATTTGGCCAAATGAATTATTGTGGCTTTTTCGGTCAGAAGCTTTCTCTCTTTTTTCTTTAATAGAAACACTTTAACCAACTTTTATTTAGGCTTGGTTGTACTTTTCTTCTTTTGGTAGTGGGGTTTAAATACACATAATTCTTTATTATTTGATTAATTGTAAAATGTTTTTATTTTGTATACTGTGTGAGCTGCTAAATTCATACATGGTATAAATGGCTTTAAATAAATTACTTTGTGTTACAACTCTAGTTGGGGGTGGCAGTAGCTCAGTCAATAGGGAATTGGGTTGGGAATTGTCGCTGGTTCAAGTCCCCATACCAAAGTATGGTGGTAGACTGGTAGCTGGAGGGGTGCCAGTTCACCTACTGGGCACTGCCAAGGTGATCTTGAGCAAGGCACCAAACCCCCAACTGCTTGGGGCACCTTTCCATAGGCAGCCCCCCCACTCTGACATTTCTCCATTAGTGCATGTATAGGCATGTATGTGTTATTCAATTCAATAAAGTATATGTTATTATTATTATTATTATTATTATTATTATTATT
>NW_022605589.1:156258-159316 GCF_008692095.1 Etheostoma spectabile | reverse complement strand
ATTATTATTATTATTATTATTATTAGCATATAGTATAATGTAAAGTGTGGGCACACACAACAGGCAGGATATGTTGGGAAATCTTGTTGGAACTGGCAAGAATGGACAGTATGACAATTTTCATAACTGATAATAATAAATAAATATGAATAAAGAAAAATGATATAGATTTTTTTTAGCAAGTCACGATATTATGTACAATGTTTCCCTCTTAACAAGGTTAGAGGGAACGTCGGAGCTTGTTGGGTTATTCTATTTTTATTGTCTCAGTGGCATTAACCAAAACTAGGTTACAGTACTTTAGTGTTAAAATTAAGAAAGTGATTCTCAATAATGTTTTCATAACCTGTGAATCATACTTTAAAAATATAACAATCTTGTCATCAGCCTGCATTTGGTTGTTATTCCTGTTTTGCATTATGAGAAGGGGAAGTAGAATTGAACACAGGTTTGATGAATTCATGTCCCTCAGTACATTTGAATGTTGTGGAGTTTTAAATGTGATTAAACCAGATGTTGTACCTCACTAGCTTTATTAAATACTCACTATAGCAAATAACTTAGAAGCAGAAATTAATACAATAAGCTCAATCCAATCAGGATATGTTTACTTGTAATGAAGAAAGCAGATACAGTTATCAATGGCTCTGAAATAATAACCATGGTGATATCATTGACTGTGAAGCCTTTAAGAAAGCATCGGGGTTAGAGATGCTATCAAGTTGAATTATGTAATCATTCAGGCACCTGATTCCACTTTGAAATGTACTTTTTTTTATCTGTCTCTTAATTCTGCCAATTTTGTGGGTGTAATACTAAATCACTGGAATGTCACTTCCACCAGTAAAATTCCTTGACATTCTCTTGACTATCATGGAGACTGTCTCTGATATATAAGAATTTCATCCTGACTGTCTTGCTGTCCTGGCTCCTAAATGCCGGTCTAACGTCTACATATCTTCCACCACAGTCTAAAAACACATCTCTTCTGACTGCACCTTAGCTAAGAAGAGGATGGCTACAAAAAACTATTTTCACTTTTTGCCCTTACATGTTGTAGTTTGGCTTATTTGAAGTACTGTACTTGTTCTGGATTCTTGCTGTTTGGAGTTTGTACCTTCATGGTTGAATGCAATTATTGGAAGTCGCTTTGGATAAAAGCGTCAGTTAAATGAAATGTAATGCAATCATTAGGAAAGAAAACAAAACATTTGAATTTATTTTTGTTTTTCTTGCCAGGACCCAACATATTTGGAAAAAAGGGAGAGGTGTGAGTACCTAAAGAACAAGCTCTCTCATATCAAACAGAAGATTCAGGAGTACAACAAAGTGTACAACAACAATAGCAACTAAACCATTGCAGTGAAACACTTTCATAACTCACCTGGAATTCATATGGAGTCTGCAACAGTTTAAGAAAAGAAGAGTTGTTGGACTGAGCTGGGAACCGAACTGTATGTTTCTCTCAACCAGGCGAAGACAGCCCTCATACAGTAGATGCTATACCTACAATTGCTGATTGTTTATATACCATTATCATACTAAAACAGGTGGATCTGCCATCACTGCAGTTCGTAATGTCATCATGAGAAACAGAATATAATTTTCACAGGTCAACACATCATCCGTGGAAATCAGTAGAAATGTTCTTCTACAGAGTAAGACAAAGCAAAAGTAAGCTTAGTCAAAATGGGATCTATAAACACTGATGAGAGCTGGAATGGATCAGGTGTAATCTAAAGGTGTTCATTATGTATACATATAAGCCCTGATGCAAATCACATTTTAAAGGAACATTTTGGGAAATATGCTTTGTTTTGCTGGAGATAGCAAGATGAAAATCAGTTCATCACTGTGTGTCCAGTCTGGTATGTGATTAGCCGAGCTTAGCAATGAAGACTGGAAGCAGAGGGAAACTGCTAGACTAGCTCCATCAGAAGATACATTTTTAATAGACCTCATTTGATGCTTGTGTTTGCTGTTTGTTGCTAGGAGAGAAAGCATAATTAATCATACACGAATTTAAATTATCTTTTCATCTGCGTTTGGGTAAGCTCAATCAAGCACATTTTGTAAAATGGATGACTGTTCCTTTAACACCAGGTGTAAATGGGGTCTCAAAACTGGCTAGCTAGACACTGATTAAGGAAGCTGATGTAAATAAGGCGGACTCAGTGTTAATGAAGGCTATATGATTAGAGTAATAGCACTGCTGTAAATTGAGGTGTCAGCAGTTGTCCATTGTGTATAGTGTGACACTGATACATGGTAAGTTCTTCTTTTTACATTGATTTATTGTGATGCTTACATATATTGTTTTAAGGCTATGAGAACAATTAAAGATCCCTCCTAGACAAGTCCAGTCTAGGGTCTAGCCCACAATTTGAAGGAGCTGATTGATTACATTTCAAATTTTAAGTTGTACCTCGTACGATTTCGCGTGAATAAAAACTCATTGATAATGTTTGAAATGTTTATTTTGTTTTATATCATATTTTGTAATTCTGTTTTATGCCAATGAAGCGTCTTTCCATATACTTGTATTTTTTCCATTTCTGTAATTAACCATGAAGCTAATGCCCTGTTTGAGTGACTTCTTTTATACCTGCCATTCACTGTTTCCGTTCAACAGTTTAAAATTATAAATAAAAAGCCAACAATTGTTTTTCTGAAAAAAAACAATGTTTGGAGTCTTGCTTTATTAAAAAATAATAGTAAATTTTTTTTCTATTAAAATGGTGAGGCAAAATATAAGTATATTAAATTCAGAGACACTGAATAGCTTCGTAGTCTAGAATGACTGGGATGAATTGGACTGCATGCACAACTAAATTTCTAGCTATATCTTAATTAACCTCTGTCACCTTCCTAAAATGGCTACATACTTGGCTTACACAGCTTGAAGGACTGGTTTTCTAAAGCTGAGGTGTATTTTTTCAAAACTGTTTTTCCAGTGTCAGGTTTGGCAACACTGGAGGCTGGAGTTTTCCCTTGTAGATTCTCAAGGTGCTTCTGTGAAACCGTTCGCCACCTCAGGAGGGGGAAGCTGGGAATCATC